>NW_023458582.1:402148-471119 GCF_013731165.1 Rhagoletis pomonella | reverse complement strand
TTTGCTTCCCTATCCAACTTGGAAAAGGCAGAACAGACTTCGCGTCTTTTGTTAGCGATGATGTCGATGTCATCGGCATAAACCAGCAATTACACGCTCTTGTAGTAAATTGTTTCTGAGCGGTTTAGTTCTGCAACTCTTATTACCTTCTCCAACATCAGATTAAAGAAGTCTCGTGAAAGGGAGTCGCCCTGTCTGAAACCCCGTTTGGTGGCGAACGGCTCGGGGAGGTCTCTCCCAATTCTGACGGAGCTGGTGGTATAGCTCAATGTCAGTTTACACAGCCGTATGAGTTTTGAGGGGATGCCAAATTCAGACATAGCGGCGTAAAGGCAACTCCTTTTAGTGCTGTCAAAAGCGGCTTTAAAGTCGACAAATAGGTGGTGAGTGTCGATCCTTTTCTCGCGGGTCTTTTCCAAGATTTGGCGTATTGTGAATACCTGGTCTATGGTGGATTTGCCAGGTCTAAAGCCACACTGATAAGACCCAATCAGTTAATTGACGGTGGGCTTCAGTCTTTCACACAATACGCTCGATAAGACCTTGTAACCTATGCTTAGCAGGCTGATCCCGCGGTAGTTGGTGCGAATGGCGGGTCACCTTTCTTGTGGATTGGGCAGAGCACACTTAAATTCCAGTCGTCGGGCATGCGTTCATCTGTCCATATTCTGCACAAGAGTTGATGCATGCACCTTATCAACTCCCGGCCGCCGTGCTTGAGTAGCTCAGCGGGCAGGCTGTCAGCTCCAGCAGCTTTGTTGTTTTTCAGCCGCTTTATTGCTATACGTACCTCATCATAGTCAGGCGGTGGAACGTCGACTCCATCATCATCGACTGCGGGCTCGGGTTCTTCTTCTCCACAACTTTCCGTGCTGCTACAATTTAGTAGGGCGGAAAAGTGTTCCCTCCATAATTTAAGTACGCTCTGGACATCAGTTACTAGGTCGCCATTATTGTTCTTACAGGAGTACGCCCCGGTCTTCAAACCTTCCGTAAGTCGCCTAACACTCTGGTAAAATTTTCGGGCATTCTTCCTGTCGGCCACTATTTCAAGCTCTTCGCACTCACGTATTTCGGCCTCTCTCTTCTTATTGCGGCAAATTGTGGCCCTGTAGGCGGCATCTTTTTTCTCTGCAGCTTCCTGACACTCCTCATCGTACCAGTTGTTCTTTCGGGCTCGCTGAAATCCGACTACTTCTTCGGCGGCGGTACTTAATGAGCGGGAAATGTGGTTCCACTGCTCGCATATGTCAGTTTGGCGTAAAGTGATCTCTGAGAGCAGGTGTGAGAGTCGAGTAGCGAAAGCGCTGGCTGTCTGTTGTGATTGCAGCTTTTCGACGTTAAGCTTTCCTTGCATATTTGGGCGCACATTTTTTACTGCACAGAGGCGGGTGCGTATCTTGGCTGCAACAAGATAGTGGTCCGAGTCGATGGTTGGGCTTCGGAGTGTGCGTACGACTAAAACACTGGAACGTGCCTTCCGTCTATCACAACATGATCGATTTGGTTTCTCGTTTTTCGATCTGGAGACATCCATGTTGCTTGGTGGATGTTCTCATGCTGGAACCTAGTAGTACATATTACCATGTTTCGGGCCCCGGCGAAGTCGATCAGCCTCAATCCATTGTCGGACGTTTCGTCGTGTTGGCTTAATTTTCCGACGGTGGTTCCAAAGATCCCTTCCTTGCCCACCCTGGCATTGAAGTCGCCAAGCACGATTTTGATATCATGACGGGGGCAGCGCTCGTACGTGTGCTCCAAGCGCTCATAGAAGAGATCCTTGGATGCCTCTTCCTTCTCTTCCGTCGGGGCATGGGCGCAGATGAGCGCGATGTTGAAGAATCTCGCTTTAATGCGGATTGTGGCTAGACGCTCTTCCACCGGGATGAACGACAGTACTCGGCGACGGAGTCTCTCTCCCACCACAAATCCAACTCCGAATTTGCGCTCCTTTACATGGCAGCTGTAGTAGACATCGCAAGGCCCCAGACATTGCTTGCCTTGCCCTGTCCAACGCATTTCTTGGATGGCGGTGATGCCAGCTTTTGTCCTTACGAGGACATCAACCAGCCGGGCAGAGGCACCTTCCCCATTAAGGGTCCGGACATTCCAGGTGCATTCCCTCAAATCGTAGTCCTTTAAACGCTTGCCGTGGTCGTCATCATAAGGGGGGGTCTCATCCGAGGCTTTGCCTTGCTTCTTCACTGGAAGTGGTTTTTACGTGGCGGGTCCCAAACCCAGCACACAACCCATTGCTGGGACGGGGGTGGTGTCGCAACCAAATACACGTTTATATAGCGAGCCCCTTGGTCCAAGCAGACACCTGCTTGCAGCCGCACCTACTGGTGAACAGACGCTGCAGACTTCAGTGAGCCCTTAAACCGAATAAGTCAGAGTGGCCCCACCGAAGCTCCCTCTCTTTCTGCCGTGACCCAAGGCTCCACTCGCGTTGGTTACCGCATCTCGCACATGGGTTGCTCACGTTGCCCAGAATGCGCGAACGAGGACGCAAGAGTCGGGATTGAGTATAGCCATTCAACTGTAACTCCATACCCAGCGCGACGACTATACCCCATTGCACTCCACGATTGTTTATTAGGAAAAATTGAAAAAGCAACAAAGTCTAAGCGGTAGATCACCACATCCCCGCATCAGACTTCCTTTTTCTAGACTGCAGCAGGGATCGAACCTGCGTAATCGATGTGCAAAGTCAGAAGCGTTAACCACTGAGCTATGTACACCACGTAAACTCTTGTTGCTATATCATTCTTTACATTAAATAATTTTGATTAATTTTATATAATTCATTTAATTTTATTTCACTTTTCGAATATATGAGTAATATTTGATTGTTATATACTGGCTAAATTTCTAGAATTTGTGCTTGTGCCAAAAATGAATGAATTGTGCCAAAAGTGCCCTTGTGAATGAAAGTGCCAAAAATGGCACTATTGTTTTTACTTTTCCATCATTGTTTCGCCCCGACAAGTGCAGCTCTCAGTATACTGCAACTGCGCTCCCAGCAGTATACTGAGTAATCAAATAAAAAATTTCCATTTTTACAACGCGTTTTTTTCTCAGTGTACTAACTATTGTTTGGTCGTTTAAAGAACTTTGTTTTTCTGAAGTTTTCGCATAAATGGTCGTATATATATACATACATACTAACGCATGCATTACGTCGAAACGATTGCATTGTACATTCACTTATATATAAATATCATTAAGAAAGTGAACCCAGCAGTAAATTTGGTTGTAATAACCCAGCAGCAAATTTACCATTTTCTAAAAATATATATTTCCAAAAAACGAAAAGAATGCATATATATAAATATACATAAAAAAAATACAAATTAGAGCCCAGTAGTAAAGTTTACTGGCCATAAATATACATAAAGTCCACAAAAACACAATTAACCACAATTTGCCTAACTAAGAGCCTCCTTTACATATCAAAATATAAATTAATCTTCCTAATATCAAAAATGCCAACTTAACAAAGCCCGAAAATTATCGGAATCGGAAATCGGAACGTTTCGAAATTCCGTCTACTGCTAGAAACACAAAATAAAAATCAGAACTTTTGCAACGATTCGTATGAATAAAAAAGATTTTCCGTACGTTTCCAGGGCAGTTAAAAAATGAATATAATTTTCGTCACGAAATTTATATCATAAATTTTGTGTTTCTAGTTCAGCTTTCGTCACTCGAAAATTTTACCTCAAACAGGTGTTTAATTTGATAGAATTGACAACCTTGATTGATTTAACAACAACCACGCTGTTAAGTCTAAATAGCGGCAAATCAAATGCACTTGGTAGTAGTTGGTTGAATAAGGAAAATGGATTAGCAAAAAGAGTTTACGGGGTGTACCAAGCTCAGTGGTTAACGCTTCTTCATTCGATCCCTGCTGAAGTCTAGAAAAAAGAAGTCTGATGAGGAGATGTGGTGCTCTCCGAAATAGCTGCTAAAACTTCTACCGCTTAGACTTTGTTGCTTTTTCAATTTTTCCTAATAACCAATCGTGGTACAAAGCCCAATAAAAATATTAAAAATAAAAAATATTAATAAATAATTGACGAATTTTTTTTTTTTGGTAAAAAAAATTTGCCCCTTGTTTTTGCTTATAACTTTTTTACTATTTGTCAGATAAAAAAACTCTATACGAGTTTTAGTTACTCAGAACTCTCAACAGAACTCTGAAAAAACAAATTCAATTTTTTGTTTTGATAAAAATTTGCCCCTTGTTATATCTTTCATAAGAATGAAATGGTATTATAACTTTGGTCCGATGTTTGTACGTACCAGAATAAGAAGAGATAGACCCATTAAAATGTATACTTAAATGATCAGAACGTCGAGCTGAGTCGATTTACCCATGTCCGTCTGTCCGTCTGTCGGTCCATCAGTCTGTCCGTCTGTTTGTATGCAATCTAGTCTCTCAGTTTTCGAGATATCCGGATGGAATTTGGTTGGTGGGTTTATTTTTATAATGTATTAATCATTTGTCGGAACCGGAAGAATCGGACCACTATAACATATAGCTCCCATACAACTGATTGTTCAGATATGAGATTTTTCGTTATAACTTCTCCATTTATGTAGCTAAGAACATGCAATTTTGCAATACTTCCACCCATTATCAACAGAGAACTTAGAGTGAAAATTGCAAAGATCGGGTCACTATAACCTATAGCTCCTCCATTTAAGTAGCTAGTAACATGGAATTTTGAACTGTTTTCACTCATTATCAAAAGAATACTTTCAGAGAAAATGGCGAAGTTTGGGTCGCTATAACCTATAGCCTCCATACAACTGATTGTTCAGATATGAGATTTTTTGCCATTACTTCTCCATTTATGCAGCTAGGAACATGAAAATTTTCACCGTTTTCACTCATTATTAACAGAATATTTACAGTGAAAATAACAAAGATCGGGTCACTATAACATATATCTCCCATTCAACGGATTGTTCAGTTATGAGAATTTTCGTTATGACTCCTCGATTTACGCAGCTAGGAACATGAAATTTTGCAACACTTCCAACGATTATCAACAGAATTCTTACAGTGAAAATAACAAAGATCGGGTCACTTTTACATATAGCTCCCATACCACTGATTGTTCAGATATGAGATTCTTGTTACTATTTTCACTCATTATCAACAGATAGTTTACAGTAAAATTAACAAAGATTGGGTCACTGTAACTTATATATTGCCTCCATATAACTGATTGTTCAGATACGGGGTTTTAATGTAAAACTAATTTATTTGGACAACTAAAACCGATAAATTTCGTAAGCTATTGTATAAATAATAATACAAAGTCTACTGAGAAAATTGTCAAAATCTATGCTGTATAAGCCTTATCTCGTATACCATTGATTGTCCCTATACCAGTTTTTGCGATATATCTCCTTTATGTAGGAAGCTAAACCAATTAAATTGTGTTACCGATTTACATACCAATCACATAGCGGCGAAAATCACTTTGATTGGTGCTATATAAGATATATCTTCCATACCTCTGATTGTTTAGATAAGATTTTTTATATATGTAACTCCTCTATCTATGTGTGCTGTGAATATACATATACATTTTTTCAAATGCAGTAATCTGTTAAAGTAAAGTCTTCAGATGTTCATGAAAGGTATGAGGCCTTCGGCATAGCCGAAGACAGCGCTGCTCTTACTTGTTTTTGCTTATAACTTTGCTCTATTGGCCAGAAAAAAAACTTACTTAGAGTTTTGGTTAGAGCTCTAAGGGGACTACTCAGAACTCTCAACAGAACTCTGAAAAACCAAATTAAATTTTTTTGTTGACAAAAATTGCACATTGTGTTTGCTTATAACTTTTGCACTATTGGTCGGACAAAAAAACTTTATTCGAGTTTTAGTTAGAACTCTCGTGGGGCTACTCAGAACTCTAAAAAAATGAATTTTTTTTGTTAATAAAAATTTGACCCTTGTTTTTGCTTAAACATTTGCACTATTGGACGGACAAAAAAACTTTATAAGAGTTTTGGTTAGAACTCTCAGGCGGTACCCAGAACTCACAACAGAGCTCTGAAAAACAAATTAAATTTGTTTTTTAATAACTTTGCTTATAATTTTTGCACTATTATCCTGACGAAAAAACTTTATAAGAGTTTTGCTTAGAACTCTCGGGGTGCTATTCAGAACTCTGAAGAAACAAATTGAAGTTTTTTGTTGTTCAAATTTGCCCTTTATTACAACGATTTTATCAACTTGCAATGTTATATGTCCAGACACCTTTGCTATAGTTGTAGACTATAATCAAAGTTCCTATACAAAAGTCTAGACATCTACCTCGTCGGCAAGTGTTATATCAAAGACCGGAAGTAGTTAAATATTGCGCCTAAAAATATGCACTTCATACGCTACAGCGGCGACACGCCATTTCTTTAAATTAAATTAATTGGTGCTCATACATATATGCATGTGCGTATGTTGAAAGAGAATATAAATAAAGTCTGATCAAATACAATACTTATGTACATATATGTAATACTTCTATATTGGCAGTAAGCTAACTTCTCAATGTGTAAGCATTCCGAAAACAAAGCGAGACAGTCTAGTACCATTTTTGTCAATGTATTGTGTACTTGAGTGCCGTTTTTGTATATCTGTTGTGTACATGTTTATTTATAAACGTATGTGTTCCTCTTCTTTCGTACGTGTTTATTGATATATCTGTTCTGTAGTGTTTTCGGACGGTACTAGCTCTTACTGCCAATATAGGAGTATTACATATATGCTTATGTATCAGAATTTCGTTGAACTATTGATGTGTAGACATCTTTGGTAGAGTACGACCGATTCTAATTTTTTTTCAGGTACCGATGCCGATGCGGATTAATCAGCTTATGGGGAAATAATCGGCCGATTCAGATGCCGATTCCATAAACAATTACAAATAAGTCCCCTTTCAGACACGTCAAGTCTTGAAAGCAATTTTTTTCGCATTCTCTTTTGTGTTTTTTATTTGCTTCCACACGCGTCAACTTTAATTGAATTCAAGTCCTTGGTTCTTTAAATGGGAAGCAACGAAAAGATCAAAAGAGACAAGAAAATTTGAAACGAATTGACGGTACGGAGGTATCTGTACTCTTCCCCTCTCTTCTCACCTCCTTCGCCTACGAACGAGCAGACTTGAAAGCAAGACTTGACGTGTCTGAAAGGGGACTAAATGTATTAATTCATAAAAGCAGTTAATTTAACGGAGTTAACAAAACAAGAGAAAACAAATAATTGAATTAATTGGCTTGTTAGCGAACATTACATACACACGTATGTACATACATATCGTCGTTTAAAGTACAAAACCGCGCATCAAGATAATGCAAAACCACGTACGTGACGTTGCATACATTATTTTTAGAGAGAAAAAACACTCATATTTCAAAATGGTTCTCTTCTTTATAAAGCAATCGCATTTCTGGCTAGTATATTTCAGGACGAATGGATAAGGATTGAGCCAATAGCTTGTGTGAGCAAATCCAATATTTGGCAGTAAATGTCAGTTACGCGGTTTTGCAGAATGACGATACGCGGTTTTGTACTTTAAACGACGATATGTATGTGCAAAAATATATGTACACATATCACCTTCATGTACATTGCATAAAACACTTTTTAATATGGTACTAAGCAAGAAATATTTAGGAACATAAGATTTCATTTCGTTTTGTACCAAAACACACTCTTTTGCACTCAATGCATAAGAACTTATATGCAAGGTATGTATGTACATACATATAGTGGTCCACAAAATAAAAGTATTGCGATATTTTGACCGGTTTCGGCATTTGGCATTTGTCTTTTGTTTATTAAATGTTTTTTTTTTTTTAATAAAAGTCTAGGTGGTATACAACAAACACCATCTAAACTCAGATTGCAAACTTTGTACAAAAATTAGAAAAATTCTTCTTATATTCACCAAAATTTCAAACCTTTTAATTAGAATTTTGGTATGCAGTTTTGTGGACCATTTAATTCTAGTAAAATGAAGTTCAGTTTTCAAAGCTGCTATAAAATACCATTAATTTTTGGCAATTTTTTTTTGCTGGCGTGTCCTCCATATAAAAGAAAATTGTCGAACATACTTTTGTATGCAAAAACGTGATACACCTTCAACCAAAAAAATTAATTTTTGTGAGCCGTCTGCAAATGTTTTTTGATGTTGGCTGTCGCTTCACTTGAACAAATGAAAAGAAATTCCACAGAATCGGCAAAAAAAGGCCGATGCCGATGCTCAATTTTGTGCCGATACTAGCCAGTGCCGATGCCGATGCCGATTAATCGGTCGGACTCTAATCTTTGGTTTCGGTAGTGGTAAAATTTGCGAAGATGTAACCAGCGCTGCCATGCCATTTTTGGCCCTTTTCTAAAATAATAATATTTCAATACATATTTGTCAAATCCTTCGCGTTTACTTCTTTTTCTCAACTAAAATTTTCTTATTTTTAAAGATTATTCAACTGATTTATCTTATTTTGGCATTGCACTTTTGTTTTAGAAATGTGGTTCTTATTTTATTACCAAATGGGAAGGATTATAAAGGATGACACCATTTTTGGCACTTTTATTTTTCTATTTGGCACATTTTGGCACCTTTTTATCCTCAATATGGCACCTCATAGATAAGGATAGTTGGCAGCCCTGGATGTAGCGCATAGCCCCGCAAAAATTTTCGAATTTGTCTCAGTGCACATTAGGTCAAATTATTCATTTGGCTGTGCGAAAGTCCAATTTCGTAAGGGCAGTTTTACATTATTTTTTGTTGCCATTCTCTAAGGAATACTCCAAAATATCAACATTTTTACTTAGTTTTTGTAAAGTAAAAAACAACCGTTAGACAGGAATAAATCGAAATTACACTTTCAAAATGTTTTTGACACGTTGTTTGCGCAACCGGTTTATTTTGTAACTTTCAAGTGCATTTATTTTGTAAAGTTCAAATAATTAAAGGAAAAGTTTAAATAGGAAACAAAACTATAAGTGAGAACTTATGTCCCAATTTAAAAAAGTGACTTTTTATCATTTGTTTGAAAAAAAGACTTACATATTTGCATAACCTCAAAAATTTTCGGATTTATTTCCATTTATGATTTTACGTAAGCTTTTACAATTTTGTTAACTTTCGGCAAACAAAATGGAAACGGAAATGAATAAATTAAGATGTAATGAGTTGATTTTATTTTACTTAACCCGCCGTTTTTAGCCGTTTTCAAGAAAAACGGTTTTTCTGTGCGATCATGCTATTAGAAAAGGCGAGTTGTTTAAAATTTGGCTGATTAGATGTTCGAAAAAAAAGAAAAGCTTATTTAGTTGCAACCCATGTTGAAAAAAAAAATTGTTGCTGCTGTTATTTGCGAAAGTTCCATGAAACTCTTAGGAGAAAAAACTTGTCTTTTTTGCAATTATTTATCAAAGAACGATGAAAATTATTGAAAACAATTTGGAAAGGATACTAAAATATTTAGATCTGAAAACATAGCGTTTCTTGCTGATGAAGTCAAAATCAAAAAGCCAACTGTGTCGACCATCAGCCGGATTCTAAATTTCGCTATTGCTAAAATGCTAAAATAGGAAAGCTATAATTTTTCCGATTTTTTAGCTATCTCCAAAAATTGCGGTTCTGTCCTCCCTTTCGCTAAAAATAGCTTAGCCTAAATTTTTTAGTGATAAATATAGTGGTAGTAATAGTGGCTATGTTACAAATACAGCAGCCTTCACAAAAAGGCAAATCCTTGAGAGAATGTACGGATTGAAATATCAAAATTTTTTGCTCAAAGCGAATAGAGCTTTGAATATTCTTTTTACGAACTAGATTCAAAAACATTCGTATTATTTTCAGGAAGTTACCAGCGATTTTTGGTAAATGTGTTACAAAGCAGCATTTGCATTCTGAATATAAATAATATCGGTGGAGAAATTGGGAATACTGAAACCTTAAGTGAAAATGAAGTATTTTATGAATACTAACTGGTTTAGGATTCTCTCCTCAAGGCATACCTGCGAAACATGTAGTAACTATTTTTCTTTTTTTAATTTAGGAATTTCGATAATGACAATTAATCGCTAGTATAAACCATTTATGTACATGTGACCATACTTATTTTATTATGTAGCTCATTTTAAGGGGGAGGGGGTTGAGTATGGTAAGAAAATAACTTGTGTCAAAACCAAGTTATTTGGACAATGTTTTTGAGTACTACCTAAACACATATACTCATCATTTGAACCAGGGTTGTTGCGAATATTCGCATTCGCATTCGCAACCGCGGAGCTTCCGCATTAATTTTAACATTCGCATTCGCTTTCGCATTCGTAAATATCAATGCGGATCTTTTGCGAATGCGAATATTGAAAGGACCTAAAATTACAGTTATTTTTTTTCCGAGTTAAACTTGGCCAAATATTTTTTATTCCGAAATAAAAGTACTTTCCGGATAATAAACAAACCGCTTATCCAAATTAAACAAGTTTGGTATCCAATGAAAGAGGACTTAAATAGCTTTAAAACTGAAATGTCTAAAAGAGGAAAGCCACACATTGAAAAATATTTCAATAAAAATGTTAATTAATTACCATAGAACAAACATAGGGTCGGGTAAGTATTTACATTTAGTATTAAGTTATAAAAAATATATAAATAGAGGTGGTAACTTTCATTCATTATTTCTGTTTAAAAGCTATTTCAGTCCTCTTTCATATGATACCAAATTTGTTTAATTTGGATAGGCCGTTTCTTTATTATCCGGATAGGACGTTTATTTCGGAATAAAAAATATTAGGCCAAATTTAACTCGAAAAAAATAACTGTTATTTTCGGTCCCTGGAATATTGTGAAAGTGCACAGACGTATATCTAACCAGTCACAGAAGAAAACATTAAAAATGAGTTGCAAAAACTAAAATCGAAAAACGCTGATGACTTGACAAATTCCGAAACAACCAAATAAAAGACAACAAAACGCAACTCTACGCAACACTTGTGAGCGACAGTAAAATGCAACCCTAACGAGTGGTGATCGGCAACCCGATAAGCGGAACGTGCGGAAGAGGTAGTTGGTAGTGTTACTCGTTGTTGAGTGGAGCGTAGCTCCTTAGAATTAAACTTGAACTTTCTTTAAAATACTATACAAACTATAATTAATTATTAAATAATGCTTACAATGAATTATTAAAAGAAGATTGCATTGAAAGAGGAATTGTTTTTGATTCGCTAAAAATACCCTCTTTTAGTTCAGAAGTGGGATGAAACTCACGAGCATGACCCGCAGAAGTGTGTGAACAGTGTAAGCGAATATTTGAATTTTGTCGTGGACAAACGCGCATACAACAAAATGAGAACAATTAAAGCAGTGTATCGGTGACTGTGTTAAAATTGTGAAATTTCGTAGCAAACGGGCGAGCGTACGAATGGACGAGCGTTTTAAAGCATCGAATAGAGCAAGAAAACGAAAGACAGTGGCTGTAGCAATTGCATTATGTATTGCTGTTGGGATCGTGTGCGCGAAGGAGTGGACAAACATACGGAAAATAGCATTAAATCGACGGTTACAATTGAAATATGTATGTATTGCTGTTCGAGAAATAGCAAGACAGGACAAGCATATAGCGGTGGTTATGTTGTAGTGTGTATTGTGTGTGTATTGTCTTTGTAAACAAGCAGACGCACGAATGAGCGAACATTCAAGAAATATCAAGACAGGACAAGCATAGAGCGGCAGTTAAGTTTGAAGTGTATACATTGTTGTTGTGAGCAAATGATCGTACGAATGGACGGTCGTGTGTAAGCAATAAGTAAATGAATATACAAACGAACGAGCGTTCGGAAGCGAAAGCAGTGCAAGCAAGCGAAATAGAGACAGTTAAATTTTGAGCGTGAGAAATCGGGCGTACGAATGGACAATCGGTTGAGAGCAACGGAGTTCAGTTGTTGTGATACATCGCGTGTACCAATAGACGAGCGTGAGTGACTTTCCAATAAGAATCTGGGACAAAACAAGGTGCAAAATGAAAATTTCTAGTTTGAAAGTTGACGAGCTGAAAGAGCAGCTACGTAGGAATGAATTGTCAACTACGGGAACAAAAGCAGAACTTGTAATACGTTTGAGTGAGTTTTTAAAAAGTGATGAGGTCGAATTGGATAATTTTGAATCCAATTTGCAAACTCAAGTAGATGAGTTGCGGAGCATGTTGGAAAGCATGATGAGTGTCATGCGAGGGTTGGCTGGCCAAGCACAGCCGAATGAAAATACATTAACAGATCAGCGTGTAGTTATTTCGTCACAGAGTACAGTGGGACAAAACGCAAGTGTGAAGATAATTGCGGAAACAATTCCCGAATTTAATCCGACAGACGAAAATTCATTGACAGTAGAACAATTTATTGATCGTGTGAACAGTGCTATAAACGCATAGGAATGGGACGAAAAGTGCTTGTTGTTAGCTATTTATGGCAAATTAAAAGGTGTAGCGCGAATGTGGCTGGATGCAGCCCCAACGTTTTATTCTAATTGGAGTGCGTTGGCAAACGATTTACAACGTGAATTTGGCTACGAATTAAATGAAGCACAAGTGCACCATAAAATGGCAAGTACCACGCGTAAAAAAAACGAGAAAATTTTAGATTATTGTTTTCGTATGAGTGGGCTGGGTCGGCGGTATAAGCTTAGCGAAAAAGCAACAATAAAATATATTCGTGACGGACTAAAACACCGGGAGCTACAAACTGCAATCGCGGCTATTCGGTTTGATACAATAAAAGAAATGCGTGAGACAATAGAAAACTATCTGCAAAATTTATCGATCACGAAAAATATTAAAAGCGAATACGTGAATAGACAAAATATGACCAGTGTAAAAGACACGAATGAAAGTGTGGTTGAAAAGAAAATTATAACGTGCTATAATTGTCATGAAAATGGACATATCGCGCGAAATTGTCTAAAACCGCGACGAAAACGTCGGTGCAAAGACTGTAATAAATTCCACGGCGATGGTGAGCCTGATAACTGTGGGAAAAATATAAACGTTAAGCGTGCACAGTATCAACAATTAAAGAACTTTTGCGAGAAAACAATTACCCTGAACGGTAAGTTATTTGTAGCATTTGTAGATACTGGTAGCGAGTGTAGCCTTATACAACGTTCAATAGTGGACAATATGAACATTAGACGGCATCAGTGCTCAATGGAGATTAAAGGTATCTGCGGTGGTAAACGCATGTTGACAGAAAAGATAGAAGCCGGTATAGTAATTGACGACCTTATTATCAATGTAAATTTACTAATCGTTGACGACAACATGCTGACGACAGATGTTCTTTTGGGGCAGGACGTATTTGAAAATAAAAGCGTCGTGGCAGAAATAAAAAACGAAAACTTGACGTTTTCCTCGCAAGTGGCTAAGACAGAAACTAAATGCGCAGCTGTTAATTCGAGCGATATTGTATGCAGCATTCACGATGACAATGTTAAAGGTGACTTACAGAGAGTGTTAGAAAATTATAAAGACGTTTTCGCCGAAAAACTTAGTGATATCGGTTTAACCAATACAATACAAATGAAGATCGATTTGACAACTAAAGTACCGATAGCTCAAAAACCATATAGAGTACCAGAGCCAAAAAAGCATCTTTTGACTGAGATGATCGACGAACTTTTGGCATGTGACATAATTGAGAAATCAGAATCAGAGTATGCGAGTCCAATTATATTGGTAAAAAAAAAACAGGTGGTGAACGCCTTTGCGTTGATTACCGACGATTAAACCAGTATACAGAAAAAGAAATTTACCCAACACCGAATATTGAAGAGAGGCTGAGCGAAGCCATAAAATATAAATATTTCTCGGTTTTAGACCTGAACAGTGGTTACTATCAAGTACCAATCGAAGAAGGGTGCCGAAAATATACAGCCTTTATAACAACTGATGGCTTATTCCAGTTTAAGAGGATGCCGTTTGGATTGCGGAACGCGCCAGCGGTATTCCAACGTTTAATGCAAAATATCAAAGATCATACTCAACCTGGCGATATGATCCACTATATGGATGACATATTAGTGGGAAGTGGCGATATTGGCGAGATGAACCAAAAGCTAGAGCGTGTTTTCAAGGCGTTACGTAAAATGAATTTAACACTGAATTTTAATAAATGCGAATTTTTTAAGCAATCGATTGAGTTTCTGGGGCATCAACTCCACCCAGATGGCATAAGTCCAGGCAGCGTAAAGACGGCAGCGGTAGATAATTTTTCTACACCGAAATCGACGACAGATGTAAGAAGATTTCTTGGTCTTAGCGGGTACTTTCGAAGGTTCGTCCCTGGTTACTCGATCATAAGCGAACCTCTACGTAGGCTATTGCAGAAGGAACAAGCATTTGAGTGGGCTGATCAACAAGAAAAAGCTTTTCTTGCATTAAAGCGAGCGCTAACCACGAAACCGGTAATGACAGGGTACAGAGTTGAAGCTGACCACCAGATTCATACGGACGCCAGTTCGGTTGGAATCGCAGGTGTACTTTTACAGCGAGACGGGAGTGACTAGAAGCCAGTTGCGTATTACAGCAGATCGACAACGAACAGCGAGCAAAAGTTCCACAGCTACGAGCTGGAAACGTTAGCTGTTGTGAGCAGTTTAGAAAGATTTCGATATTACGTACAAGGTAAAGAGGTTGTGGTTGTGACGGACTGCGACGCGGTAACTACAGCGATGCATAAACGAGAACTGATACCCAGAATTGCGCGTTGGTGGCTGCGGATACAGGATTTTTTGGTAAAGTTAGAACATCGACCAGGCCGACGTATGGAGCATGTTGATTTTCTTAGCCGAATGCCGTACGAAGCCGGCGAAGATATAGATACTGCTTCCCTAAAAATTGCAAAGGCAGATATAGAGATAGGCGACTGGGTATACAGTATGCAGCATCAAGATCCGAACATACAACGCATTATTGAGAAATTGACGAGTGGTGACAAAATTGCAGGCGAAGAGTACAAAATTGAAGACGGCCGACTCTACCGTAACGAGAAAGGTAAGAAATCATGGGTTGTACCAAAGGCCATGCGGTACAAAATTATTCAGAATATACACGAGAAAACTAAACATCTTAGCACTGAGAAAACAATCGAAGAAGCGCAGAAGTACTTTTGGTTTCCTCGTATGCGTAATTTTGTCAAGTCTTTTATAAAATCATGCATAGAGTGCGCGTATAACAAACAACGAGGCGGCAAAATTGAAGGAGAGTATCACTATGATGAAACAGAGCCAGTGCCATTCAAGACAGTGCATATTGATCATCTCGGTCCATTTCCCCGCAGCAAGAAACAGAATGAGCATATTATAGTTTTGGTAGTTGCTTTTACGAAGTTTACAGTAGCTCGAGCAGTTAGAAGTACAGCGACACGACACGTGTTAACACTCTTAAATGAAGTAAGCAGCTATTTTGGGGTTCCGACGCGTATAGTAACTGATCGCGAAACCGCATTTACATCACACGATTTTAAGCAGTATGTTAGCGAGAATGATATAAAGCACATCTTAAATGCTGTGCGAACACCGCGCGCAAATGGGCACGCTGAGCGTACCAACAGAACCATATTGGGTATGCTACTTCCATCAACAAGCGATGACAGAAATTGGGACGATCAACTTCGGGGTATACAGTGGGCACTTAATTCAACGAAAAATAAAACGACGCAACGTACGCCACAAGAACTACTTCTTAGTTTCAAACCCCGAGATATCCTTCAAAATAAACTTATTTTGGCATTACATCGAGACGAAGTCTTCAGTGACGACGCAGTTAAACAAATTCAAGCAGACGCAGCTCAACGAGTCAATCTACAAAGAGAAAAGGCAAAGAAGACATTCGACGACAAACATCGCAAACCAACTCAATACAGCTTTGGCGATCTGGTTGTTGCCCAAAATGAACCAACAAGTACGGGTGGTTCTCGTAAATTGGAACCATTGTTCAAAGGGCCGTTCATAATAACGAAAGTGATTGGCAATGACCGGTATCTCATTGAAGATTTGCCGGGGTCAAAACGTAAGCAGCGGCATTACACATCGGTTTTTGCATCAGATAAGCTTAAACCGTGGTGTCAGTTGCCGAATTTCGACGGGTTTGGCGACGACAGCGACGGAGACGAGGGCGTCTCCAATAGTCAGGAGTGGCCGAATAAAAGACAATAAAACGCAACTCTACGCAACACTTGTGAGCGACAATAAAATGCAACCCTAACGAGTGGTGATCGGCAACCCGATAAGCGGAACGTGCGGAAGAGGTAGTTGGTAGTGTTACTCGTTGTTGAGTGGAGCGTAGCTCCTTAGAATTAAACTTGAACTTTCTTTAAAATACTATACAAACTATAATTAATTATTAAATAATGCTTACAATGAATTATTAAAAGAAGATTGCATTGAAAGAGGAATTGGTTTTGATTCGCTAAAAATACCCTCTTTTACAAACGAATGAGAATGAAGAATTCTTTCGAAAAAAAACGGTGTTTAAACAACGATTGTGCCATGATGCTAGATTGTGAAGATGAAAATCAGGAGGATACATCCGACATTTGCAGCCCCGATGAAATTCTCAAATGTAATAATTGCACCGCAATACAAATTAAATAAATATAACTGAAAGTCCTCTCCACTAGTGCAACGTCAATCGAAAAGAATTTACAATTTTGCCAAGTTTCAAGTTTTTCAAGTTTGTCGCCTTGAGCGAGTAGTTATATAGTGGCGCAGGTTTGATTTACGGCCCTTCAAAAAGGTTTTATTAAGTACAATGTTCCAATTTTTAAATTCAAGTACTAAAAAACATTCAGGCTTATCATGAGCTTAATTTTCCCCGAACCGGTTCACTTTTCACTTTTGGTTTTCATGTACATATTTACTATGGGCGGAATACAAATTTTTGGGTGAATTTTCACTGTAGGCAAACACGAACTAGTGAACCAGATTTCTAGTTCAGTACTAGTTCTTTTTTGCCAAAAACGAACCAGTCCGATAGTAGATAGATAGATAGTTGGTTGGGTAAGGCACTGCGACCGGTGGGTCTATTGTGCCCCAGTCCGATAGTAACTAGTTGCGCACCAGTCCAAAAGCAGTGAAATGTGTAACTTTCACTAAACTATTATATTTTAAATTTTAAAAGCAGGGAATGTAATCAATATGAGTAAAATAATTTAAATCAGCATTTAGTCATTATTTTATGAATTACAGACCGCATTATCGTGCATGAGGGCGTCAGAAAAACTTAACCCCATCCTTCATTTAGACATCTGAAAACTAAATTCGTATAACTTAAAAATAGTGCCAAAGCAAACCAACCACAGGGGGTTTCTATACATATCGTCTGCAGCGCCATGCATTGGGTTCATTTTCTACAAAACAATTGCTTACCATAAAATTAATACGTGTTATGAATTTCAACCTTAACTCCAGCGGCACTAATCAGGTAAATTTTAATCAAAAGAATTTTCCATCATACAGGTACATACATTAGCGCACACAAGGGGTGGGTTTTGGGGTTCAAACCCCCCCCTAAAGCTAATAACCTCAAATGCAAACTGTATCTTAAAGCTAAGAATCCAGCTCTCAGAAATATTTATTATAATTTCAGTTGCTTGAAAAAGCGCTTTGCTTTTGCTGTAAAATTTCATGAGGAAATAAATATACGAGCATTTTTTTCTTGAGAGCTGCAAACTGATTTATGAAAATTTGGTAGAAGAAAATTTCTTTTCCATTTCTCATCCGTCGTTTTATATGAATTTTTCGTTTTTCTTGAGAGTTCAGTTAATTTTTTCGGAACTCGAAATATTAAAAAAATTTAGCAATCGTGAAAAATCACCACCCATCGAAAACCAGAAACCAGAAATCGAAAAAATTAACATAAAAGTGCAAAAATTCATGGAATCAATAAATTTATTTTTACTGACTCTTTTTTAAAATTTTTATTAGGTACTTTTGAAAGTTGAGCGCATCTTGAGTTTATAGAACTTTTTATTAAACAAGTAGTTTTTAAGGAAAGAACACAACGGACTTCAATTCTCATATACAAATTTAGGGGTACCGTTAATTTCTTCATGATCCAATCATCGGATCACTAAACAAATTACGGGACGACCTTTGAGGTACCATCTTTCCAATAAAAAAAGGATTATTGAAATCGGTTCACGTGGTAAAAAAGTTATGTATTCCGGCGAATTGATATCCTCCCCTTTTTTGAAGTCGGTTAAAAGTGTTTGAGTTCTGTTAATCTTATGTAAATAAAGTGCAGTTTATGAATTTTAAAACGTTTATTTATTTATTACATACTGTACATAAAACTTGCATAAATGTATTTTAAAGAGCATATTATCAAGCAAATTTTCAGTATTTTCCGGTGATATATCTTCAGAAATATAAAACCCCCCCTAAAATATATTCCTGGGTGCGCCCCTGGGTACATAGCTCACATTTAAAATTTGAACGAAATCGGTTAATAAATACGATTTTTATAAATAAATCTACTCCAGCACCACCTGGCGAGTTTTCTAGTAGCATGTAATTGGACCATATATGTATGTAAGATAACCTCCGGCAATCTGACGGAACTCTATTCAGTGTTTTTTGAGTTTATTCCGAACAACGAAAACGGCTATCATTTTATGCAAATAGGATCTAGATATGACAGTTTATAGCGAAACTCGTAAAAGCGAAGCTCCATTCTTTGTGAAAAATTTAAAAAAAATTCTTCAAAATTTCAGAATTTCAGGACGTTAGCGTAAGCAGTTCCAGAGATAAGCTATATGAGATGTTCAGTTTGTATGGAAGGAAGGAGCCACGCCCCCTTTCCCAATGCATTTATTATATATGCATCAGTGCTAAGTTTCAGTTCCCCAGCGTAATTGCTTTTAGAGATATATCCCGAGCTACATACCGAGTAAATTTTTGGTCAGAATATTTATTTTCAAGGTGTTGCCAAATATGAACCAAGTCGATGCAGCCGTTTAGTAGTTTAGTGAAATATATTGTAAAGAGAACTGTATGAAATTGTAAAACGTGACGTCTTAGATTTCTTAATTTTTTGGCAGCAACAACGAAAAGTTTTAATTTTTTTTAGCGAAAAACCTTCCACACAGAAATAAAAAAAAATTAAGTTTGTGGTTATATCAATGCGAAATTTTGAGAACGGTCCGTTGCTAACTCTAAATATAAACAACGACTCACTGGAAAAAGTTAATACGTTCAAATAAATACCTAGGAATAATGATCGACGATAAACTAAAACAAAACAAAATGGATTCTATATTTTTAATTAGAGCTCTAGCAATATGTACATTGGTGAAAACTGCATTTAATTCCATACATTAGCTTTTGCGTGATACGCTTACAAACATACAGACAAACATACCAAAATTTTATATTTGGTTGATCTAATAAACCCCCTATTAATTTTTCTTTAACATCTATTATGTACAGATATCGGCCTGTTGCAATTTTATTATTCTCAAATACTCTCGTTTGATAACCATATATTATAAATTTAACTGAATTAAAGTTTTCAAACCCGCTTCAAGAATATTTTCAAAAGTAAGCTTCCTAACCTCTTTAGTTTAATATTCGTATTGCAATATTTCATTTATTGTACAAATTTTAATGAATACAATTTTTCAATCAGTTGGCAAATCCCCTAAAAATATTTTTAGCATTAAAATATCCTAGCCTCTTTAGTTTGATGCCAATATTGCAGTATTTAATTTATGCTATCAATTAAATCAAATTAAAGTTTTCAAATAGGTGGCAACCTTCCACAAAATATTTTCAGCTGTAAGCCTTTGCAAATTTCTTTCTTTTGACAGCCATATTGCAGCATTCACTTTACCGTATCAATTGACCTAAACTGAAATTTTAAACACAGGTGGCAACTCTCTAATTTTTGCTTCTATATTGGAAGCTAGATCTCCAGCGATACATCGGTAAAAACTCCATTCAATTCCATGTTTTCGACTGATGCGCGTACAAATATACAGACAGACAGAGATTCAAAAATTCTAAAAATTGTTCATAGGGCTTCTGTAGCTTTAATAAAAACCCACCATATTAATTTTTCTTTAATATCTACAAGGTACAGACATCGACCTGTTTATTATATGTATAGATGTAGATTTTATTTATTTTATCAATTTAATGCAATAAAATTTTTCAAACAGTTGGCAGCCCTCCCTAAAAATATTTTCGGCAATAAAATTTCCTATACACCTTCAGTTTGATACCCATATTGCAATTTTCAATTTATCCTATAAATTAAATTAAATGTAAATTTTCAAACAGGTGGCAACTCTAAAAAAATATTTTTGCCTGTAAGCCTCCAGCCTCTTTCTTTTGACGCCCATATTGCAAAATTAATTTTTTCTTATCAATTTACTTAAACTCCAATTTTCAAACAGGTGGCAACTCTCTAATTTTTTTCTTCCTATATTTTAAGTTAGACCTCTAGCAATACATCAGTGAATACTGCATTCGAATCCATGCATTCGTTTTCGAGTGATGCGCGAACAAACATACAGACAGACAAAAATTCTAAAAATGGTTGATTTGGCTTCTGCTGCTCTAATAAAGATCCCCCGCACTAATTTTTCTTTAATATCTATAATCTACAGACATCGACCTGTTACAATTTTATTATATGTATAGATTATTGAGTTTTATTTTTTCGCTCAAACGGAAATAATTATTATTTGATTTTTATTTTTGGGATTACAAATAATGATTATTTTATGATTTTTATTTTTTCGCGCAGAGATTATCATTAATTTTCAGTTTTATTTTTCCCCTTAAAAATAATGATAATTCATAAAGTTGAAAAGGCCATAAAGACGCAACCTACTGAAATTTTTACCTGAAAAGTTTGGGTCTTATTCCTTTTATAAGGGTGCGGCTACCTCTCATAAGGATACGTCGGTTATCACGCTGGTATAGTTTTTGAGTTGCTTAATAATCATTATACTTAGTGATTCCATAAACAAAGGCCAAGATCCTGAAGGACAATTGAGAAAGGCAATGCAGTTGCAGAAAAAGAGGCATTTAAAAAAAAGTGTCAAAATAATTACCACTTTCTCACTAAATTTATTTAAAAATGCAAGCCACCAGAGCTACCTTTTTTTTAAGACAAGACAAATTAAGTTTTTTTATGCAATCCACCACAGCTACCTTTATACAGTCAGTCAATAAAGTTTAGGTACAACGAATTTTTTACAATACGGGCAACTATTTTTTTAATATTTTAGTTTTCGGTAATTTTTTATAAAAATATGGTAAATTCTACAACAAAATCCCCAAAAATCAGAGTTCCAAACCTTGTGCAAAATTTAAGAAAATTCTGCAAAATTTCATAAATTAGTTCACTTTCTATTTACGCTCTCTAGAAAAAGTTTATTATTATGAGAAATGTAAACATAACAAAACTGTCAAAGCTAAACTTCAAAATGGGGGGGATTACCAGATAAATGTACGGTGACAGGTAATAAGATCAACGGAAATAAGGGCAATTGACTTTATTTCCCACCCTGGTGCGAAATAAAGTCAATTGACATTATTACCTTTTTAAAAACGAAATAAAATCCATTGACATTATTTCTCTTTCAAACATTAAATTTGCTTAGCTTCGCAGCGGCCCGCGTCAGCGCGGCACACCGTGCGCGCCACGCACGCGCTCGCGTACCCCGCGCGACCGGCGCGCACACCACGTCACGCTACGCCGCGGCCCCCCGACCCTCCCTTACCCGTTTTAAACATCGAGGGCATATATTCAATAATACCCTCTATCTGCACACTTTTCGCAAAGATGAGATTCTGATATAAAAATCCACCTAAGCTTTAACTGTCATCAGTGATATTAACGCTACCTTATATAACGACAGGTAATAAGTCCCAGATGATTTCTTAAATCATAAATTAGTTTTGATAGAGGGTTTTAATGAATTCAAGCCCTCGATATTTCACATTTTTATATTTGTAAGTTATTGGAAGCAGGGATGCCAACTTGGCTCAAACCGTGCCATTTGTCCCTATTTTACTTCAAATGGCACATAATTTTTCAATTTGGCACAAAGTGCCGAACTGGCACTTAAAAAAAAAAAAATAACATTTCAATACATTTTTGTGAAATCCTTTGTGTGCACTTATTTTTCTCAACTAAAATTTTCTTATTTATAAAGGCTATTCAACTGGTTTATCTTATTTTATCATTGCACTTTTGTTTGGAAAATGTAGCTTTATTTTATTGCTAAATGTGAATGATTAAAAGGAATGACACCTTTTTTGGCACCTTTATTTTTCTATTTGGCACATTTTGGTACATTTTTATCTTCATTATGGCACCTCATAACTAAGGATAGTTGGCAGCCCTGATTGGAAGATTTATGCTGTCTTTTGGGGCAACAACTTGTCTGCAGTAAAAAAGCATATAATTTGTGTTTCAAAAGTGTGTGAAAACCAATCAATTATTTAACTTATATGATCCCGGTTCCGATATTAAATAATCAATAATTGTTTATACCCGCATTTTGGCACATTGGCACATTGGCTCGTTGAATGTGCCACCTAATAAATAGTGTCGTCGTTCTCCTTAGCTACGTTTAAATGATGTCGTCACAAATTGCTGGCGGAGACATGAATACAGTGTAATAAAATTCTTTTTCTATAATTGTTTCCTTATAGAAAGGTTGGTTTCTTTTAGACATTCCGAATTCATTGATCATATGCTAATTTAAAACACAGAATTCTTTCAGTGTTCCTCCGGGGTTTTTGGACATGGACTGTTTCTTCAATTTAATAGTGTTGGCTTTATTTTTGTGGAAACATGTTTTGCAAGTTATGGATCATTTCTACACTCTTTCTTCAAATATTTCTCGCATTCCAGCTGTGCGCAGGCGTTTAGTTTTTCGCATCGTGTTTTTACATATTCGTAATTTAATTTTTTTTAATAAAATCAATTGGTGGTAGTTCATGATTGTGTGTGGATTAATGTCACAACACTGAGGATTTGGCAATAACCTTTTTCATCTATTAAAAAACAACATTTACGGGCAATGTTTATTGTAAGAACAAAATTTGTTTCTATGAATCGACATACTTTAAGCATTGTGGATGCTATTTCCATTTAAATGAGGAAATAGCGTCAATGACTTTATTTCCAAATTTTTGTTGACTTTATTTCGCTTTTGAAAAGGTAATAATGTCAATTGACCTTATTTCGCACCAGGGTGGGAAATAAAGTCAATTGACCTTATTTCCGTTGATTTTGTTACCTGTCACCGAATGTACGTAACCAATAGTTATTCAAGACACGAACGATTATATCAGTATAGACACGAATTGACATGGCCACTATGAAAACGCCCACACTGACATACGATAAAAGAATCGGTGGTCACATACCACCAGACTAGAAAAATATATTTCTTTTTGGAATTGGACACGGAGCGAACCACACTCATCAGCCCTCGCAAGAACGGAATTACAACCAAGTAATTAAAGTGGATTAAAAGCTGGTATTAAAAGCTGGCGGCATTCGGGGAGTCGATACTCACCCCTCAGTGGAAATTAATAGAGACAAAAGGTGCCGCCAAATTCCTTCTGGCAAAACCCCAGCCATGTTGTTGCGTAGAATAAAGAAGTTGTGAGCATCAAATCGGGACTATTCATTTGACAGCAATTGAGTCACCATAAGCCGGTAATAAAAAATCATTACACGTAAGTCAGCCACTTTCTTGCCACCATCCATTGGAAACGAGCTATCCATCAACCGTAAATAAAGATTCCTGTTTGGACCGTCAAACCAAGGTCAAGCAAATCAGAAGTGCAAGTGTGAGGAAGCTAGGACTTACCAAACAACAAAAAAAAAAATTGCTAAATATCAATGGTAAGTCCTAGCTACCTCAAACTTGCACTTTGTTATACTAAAATTGAATGGGCTAGTAACTGAGTACTTAACTTTTTTCTAAAGAGTGTAAATTGCAATACTTGGATGGAATTTCGCAGAGTTTTCTTTAATTTTGCACTCTGATTTTTGGGGTTTTTGGTGTAGAATTAACCATAATTTTATAAAAAATTAGGGAAAAATAAAATTATCTAAAAAAAATAGTTGCCGGTATTGTAAAAACTTCACTGTACCTAAACTTTATTGACTGACTGTATATCTTATTTAAGTTAAGTACGACAAAACTTTCGAAGTACTTCATATACATATAAGCTTAAAAAGAACTGAATTTACTTAAAAATCAATATGCTTAAATTTAGACAAGTAAGACAAAGTGAACTAATATTTTTACTTTTAAGCAGAACGCACTTTTGGTTTTTACCTACTACTTAAGTTTAATACTACTACTACTACTAATGTGGTTTAAAAATTTTTAATAAATGCGTTTAAACATTTGTGATTGTATTGTCCTTCCTTCAACCGATCGTATTTAATATAGAAGGGAAATGTTTCGACAAGCCTGATTAGAAATGTAGATCTAAGGTGACGAATTTATAATAGGTTGGGAACTATAAAAAATGGATGCAGATCGAACTAGAACTCATCTGTCGAATTAGGAACTGGTTTGGAACTAAAGAAAAGGGGATGCAGAACGAACTAGATCTCATCTGTCGAATTTTTAACTGGTTCGGTACTATAAAAAAAAGGGATGCAAAACGAACTAGATCTTATCTGTCGAATTTAGAACTGGTTCGGAACTAGAGCCAATGTTAAATTCTCCAGTTGCTAGCATGCAAAAGAGAATTAACGCGTACTAGTCATGGTTCCAAACGTACTAGAACCGAACCAGTTCCGCACTAGTTCATTTCCCTACAGGGTTGTTTTCGGGAAAAACTCAGGATAAGGCAGATTATTAAAATTATCACCTAATTTACCCACCTAAATTATTTCTTAAAAATACATGACATCCGCATTCGCATCCGCATCCGCGGATGTTTGCTTTTAAACATCCGCATCCGCATTCGCATCCGCAGATGTCTAAAATTCCACATTCGCAACATCCCTAATTTGAACATACAAAAAAGCGGAAAAGTCTGTTTTACGAAAGCCAAGTCATGTTTTCACATTTTATTTACTGCCTTTACACTTTTTTTAACGTTTGCCATCTTTTTACATTAAACAATGCAATATTTTAGCTGCTATTAAAACAGTTGGTAAGCAGTCTGAGCCCATTTGGAAGTCAGATTGAGACTACACCGAAACTAGTAACTCGTGCCTTTTTGGGCCAGTTGTTTAATTTGTGCTCCAGTGGCCGTTTTGAGGCGTTTGGAAGCCTTTGAATTTGTTTTACCGTGTGCTGGGAGTGCCGTATTAATATGTGGAAGCACCAATCATTTAAGATCGTTGAATTATTTTAATATCTATTCCAAAATTTTATACAGACAAGACTAAAAAAATTACAAAAATTATATACGAAGCTAATCCGAAATCATTTTGGAATTTTCCGAAATCAAAAAAGTTGTACGCGAGTATACCTAGGTCGGTAATGCTTGATGACAAATTAGCCAATACCCCTGTTGATGCAGATAATTTATTTGTAGAGTTTTCTATGTCAAATTACGTACTTGATGATAAGCAATCCCCCGATTTTTCTTCTGAAACATCTTCTTCTCTTAATCTTGGTAACTTGCATATTTCAACCGAAGATATTATGAAGGCGATACTTTCTCTCAAGCCTTCTACGCAAACAGACGTAGACGCACTCGCAACTGTTTTAATTAAAAACTGCCCAGCGTTGTCAATCCCTTTAAAGTTAATTTTCAATAAATCGCTATCTTCAGGAACTTTCATAAACGACTGGAAGTTAACTACCATTACGCCTTTTTTCAAAAGTGGAAGTAAAAATGACGTGCGGAATTATAGGTCTGTATCAAACGTCTCAAAACTTTTTGAAAGCGTTGTTAAAGACAAATTTTATTTCGCTGTCAAGTCCTTAATCTGCCCGAACCAGCACAGATTTGTCTCCGGGCGTTCAACTGTCTCTAATTTGATGGTTTTTAGTGAATTTTGCATCTTGCCGTTTTCGGCAGGATTCCAAGTCGACTGCATATATACCGACTTTTCTAAGGCCTTTGACAGAGTGCCCCACAATATCCTAGTAAATAAGCTAGCTTGCCTGGGCTTTCATTCCTCTCTCCTAACATGGATTAGTTCGTATCTGTCTAATAGGCGCTGTGTAGTTTCAATTGTTGGTGTATTGTCGAACCAATTTGTTGCTACTTCAGGTGTTCCCCAGGGTAGCATTCTTGGCCCGCTCCTATTTGTTCTTTTTATAAACGACATAAGCAGTTGCTTTTCCTTTTCATTTCTATCTATTTATCTATTTGCTTTACGCCGATGATATGAAAGTTTTTTTCGATTGTGCAGGACACAGTAGATGCAACGAAACTTCAAAGTGATTTGAACAATCTTCACTTATGGTGTCAAAAGTCACGCCTTTCCATGAACATCAAAAAATGTTTTCACATTACATTTACTAGGCGACAGAACGTCACTCCTATGCTTTGCTCCATTGCTAACTTCGTTCTTATTAATGTTTCGGAGACTAAGGACCTTGGACTCTAAGTTGCCCTTTAACAGTCACGTTAATCTTATCATTGCTAAAGCGTACTCGGCTCTGGGTTTCCTTTGGCGTAATACCTCAGAGTTTTCTGATCCATACACCTTTAAGCTTCTATTTACCGCTCTTTTCCGTTCTCACTTGGAATATGCAGCTATTATCTGGCGTCTATATGACCAGGTTTCTGTGAATAGAATTGAATGAGTTCAAAAAATTTTCCTTAAGTATGCTCTACGCTCATTACGATTCAATGACCCTGTTCCATCATATGACTCGCGACTTATGCTAATTAATATAACTCCTCTGGAAGAGAGAAGGATTGTCCTCTCTCTTTCATGTGTCTATAATGTAATTACCGGCATAACCGATTGCCCAAGTTTACTCGAGCGGATAAGCTTTAATGTCCCACAAAGAAATCTTCGGAATTTCTACCCTCTTTATGGTGAAAGCCATAACACTAGATATTCAAGTAATGATCCTATTTCTCGTGCACTTCGAGAATTCAATGACTTGTCTAACCCCACTATTCTAACAGAGTCACAAAACTTAGCTCATCACTGTTGTGATTTCAAGTGCGCCGAGAAATGTGTCACAAAAAATTCGATTTGGAGTGCTAGAAAAATGCACAAAAATTTAAAAAATTGAATTGAAGCGGCATATTTTTTTAGCGGCAAGCTTTGAGGCGCGGTAGAAATCACAACAGTGATGAGCTAAAGTTTGTGACTTTGTTAGAATACGGCTGTAAATCTCAGTTGATTGATTTTTCTCTTTACCCAGATCTGTTTTTGTGATGGTTTTAAACTCTATTACTCATTGAGTATTTTTAATTTGTCGTTAGTAGAAAATAAATGAAATAAAAAAAAACCTTTTTAATATACCACGCTTTTATAAATGGACTAAAAGTAGAAAATAATATTTCTCGGTTCCGAAGAATTTGTTTTGATAACTTTTGATTTTGAAATTTTAGCAAAAGTCATTATAACCACTTTATGAGATTGAAAACGAAAAACGTGGAGCGCATGCAATACATAACATGTATGTATGTGGGTATATAAATAACGACCGCTTAAAATCGATTTCGAATTTGTACTTTCGCTGTAGAAATTTTAGGTCTATGTTATGTAGTTTGACTATTGTCAATTAAATCTAATGCTTTGTATTGCATGTGCTCCACGTTTTTCGTTCTCAGTCTCATAAATTGTTTGTAATGACTTGCTAAAATTTCAAAATCAAAAGTTATCAAAACAAATTCTATGGGACAGAGAAATATTATTTTCTACTTTTTAGTCCATTTATAAAAGCGTGGTATGTTAAAAAGTTTTATTTATTTTATTTTCCTTATAATTTTTGCTCTATTGGCCGGACAGAAAAACTTAGTTAAAGTTTTGGTTAGAGCTCTCAGAACTCTCAATAGAACTTTAAAAAACAAATGAATTTTTTTGTTACTAAAAATTTGATCTTTGTTTTTGCTTATAATTTTTATACATTGGTCGAACAAAAAAACATTATACGAGTTTTGTTAGAACTCTCGAGGGACTACTCAGAACTCTGAAAAACAAATGAAATTTTTTTGTTAATAAAAATTTGCACCTTGTTTTGCTTATAACATTTGCACTATTGGACGAACAAGGAAACTTTATAAGAGTTTTGGTTAGAGCTATCAGGGGGTTACTCAGAACTCTCAACAGAACTCTGAAAAACAAATTAAAGTTGTTTGTTGATAAAAATTTGCCCCTGGTTTTTGTTTATAACCAGGGAACGGATTTTTAGGACCTAAAAACCTATAAAAAAGGCAAAATAAAATAACGAAATAGGCTGGAAAAGGCAAAATAAAATAGGAAAGGGCACTAGGTATTGCAAAAAAGGCAAAAAAAGACAAAACAAAATAGCGAAAAAGGCAGGAAAAGGCACTAGGTATTGCAAAAAAAGCAAAATAAGGCACTAAAAAAGACAAAAAATAATATAAAAAAAACTCTTTAATATACAACGCTTTTATAAATGGACTAAAAAGTAGAAAATAATATTTCTCAGTCCCATAGAATTTGTTTTGATAACTTTTGATTTTGAAATTTTATCAAAAGTCATTATAAACAATCTATGAAATTGAAAATGAAAAACGTGGAGCGCATGCAATACAAAGCATTCGATTTAATTGACAATAGTCAAACTACATAACGTAGACCTAAAATTTCTACAGCGAAAGTAGAACTTTGAAATCGATTTTAAGCGGTCGTTATTCATATACCCACATACATACATACATATATTACTTTTCATATCAATTCAAGTGTATTACATGCGCCCCACGCTTTTCATTTTCAATTTCATAGATTGTTTATAATGACTTTTGCTAAAATTTCAAAATCAAAAGTTATCAAAACAAATTCTATGGGACTGAGAAATATTATTTTCTACTTTTTAGTCCATTTATAAAAGCGTTGTATATTAAAAAGTTTTTTTTATATTATTTATTTTCTACTTTTTAGTCCTGTCTTAATAAAATTTTGCAATAGATATTAAAATAATTCAACGATATTAATAGAAAGGTGCACACACATGCACTTACATATGTATGTACATACAAACGAGCACCAATTAATTTTATTTAAAGAAATGGCGTGTCGTCTATTTGCGCTGTAGCAAACGTAGTACATAGGGCGACATCTAGATGTCATCTACCTCGCCCTATTCACTACAGATGTCGCCCTATGCACTATGCTTTTTTTATAGGAACTTTTCAAAGCAAAGCAACATTGAAATGTTTATATTACAAGTAAAAAGAGCAAAACTGTGAACTAGTTTCATTATATGAAAAATTTGTACTTTGGATCTTTGACTATTTTATCCTTTCGAGTTTCTAACTCATAAAACTTTAATCTGTATAGTTGTAGTAACATTGAACCACAAGATGCATTTTGAAGTTTTCTGGCAGCATTTTCATTCGATTTTCGCGAAGAAAAGCCTTGAATGTACTAAATGTGCGCTCGACGTAAGTTGATACAAGTGGAGCTCAATTTAAATATGGAAGGTTTGAAACGTTCATATTATCAGGAACAAGGGCGTTTTCCTCGCCCTTTACAATTTTACCCACACCCCTTATTGTCTCCAAGCCTACGTTAGCTGAGAAAACGGATTTGAATTTTTCCAACACCAATTTGGCAAGAGGTCCCTGCGCTTCTATAAGCCGCATGGGCATGTGTATATTTTTTAACCTTAAAAAAAAAAAATTGTACATAAATGGTATAATCACTTTTTTAAAGGTAGAAAAGGCAAAAAAAAGGCAAATATCTTAAAAATGGCAAAAAAGGCAACATCAAATGTGTATATATGGAATCAGGGAAAAATAAATCGTGGACATTCTTAATCGAATATACTCTATCTCTTTAGCAGAAAAAAGGCAATTTCCATAAAATCCGTTCCCTGCTTATAACTTTTGCTCTATTGGCCTCTGTGTAGGCGGTCTACGGCCGCGCTTAAGGATCATAACCTTTACTACGCAGAATTCTCCTTTCTGTGTTGTCGGAAAAGAGTGGCAGAACTTCTTTCTGCGTAAGCGGCCTTCGGCCGTGTTTAGGGATCATAACCCTTACTACGCAGAATTCTCGTTTGTGTTGCCGAAGAAGAAGGGCAGAACTTCTTTCTGCGTAGGCAGCCTTCGGGTAGTTTTCTATTAGAAAAATTTTTATACCCGCGGCCTTGTGCACAAGGGCATATTAACTTTGTTCTCATAACGGTTGTTTGTAACTAATCAACTAATAGTTTCAAATGTTATGAGAGGGAGTAACAATACAAAAATACTTTTACGGCCCTCGTACGCGCTTAGGGATCATAACCCTTACTACGCAGAATTCTCGTTTTTGTTGCCGAAGAAAAAGGGCAGAACTTATTTCTGCGTAGGCGGTCTTCGGGCGTGAATGGATTTTCTATTAGTAAAATTTGTATACCCGAGCGCACTTGTGCAGAAAGGTATATTAACATTGTTATTATTATTAACGGTTATTTGTAATTAATTAACTAATATTTTAAAATGCGAATATTTTTAAATGCGAAGCACGCCAGGTATTTGCTAGTATTTAATAATTAAATTAAAGTAAAAGTTTCAAACAGGTGGCAACCTTCCAAAAAATATTTTCGCCTGTAACAGCCATATGGCTGTCAAAAAAATCTCATTCCTATACAATTTGTATGAAGCATACCAAAATAATGCGGCGTAAACGCTTAGCGGTTAGAAAATAAGATTTTGACAGGGCGTTAGGAAATGAAGTTGGCTGCGGAAAACGGTGAAACTGTCATTTTCGTAGTTCACACAAACAAACCTATGTATATTGTTGGTGTTATTTCTTCATTTGACGTTGCGTTGCCGCTTTTGTTTAGGTATTGCACTTCGGCGTGAACGCTAGGCGTCATAAAACGCTCAGTCCAGCGCTTTTGCGTAGGTATGGCAGTAGGCTTCCTTTAACCTTTTACTTTTGACAGCCATACTTCAACATCTACTTTATCTTATCAATTTGTTTTAACTGAAATATACAAAAATGGCCCCTCTAATATTGTTTTCAATATCTTAAACTGGAACTGTAGCAATGCAGCGCACAGTGACCAATTTTTGGAAAACCCTGGCCAAAAGTCCAAAATAAAATTGTTGCATTCGTATGCATAACCATCTCATTTTGTTAAGAGAGCTCTACTGCGTTTCATTGTGAGACATCAAGTCGATTCTCTTAAGGCATTTAGTGCTACAGGAGATCGAAGTGACTGTTGCTAGCAATTCGCTCTAAACTTTCGTAAATTAGAGTTTTCGTCGTTGTTAAAATCGTGGTATTATCTTTGAAATAATAACAGTTTTCAAGCATCCGCTCATGGACATTGTAATCTAGAGTATGTAAAACATGTCTTTTCATTGTCACGCCATCTAAAAACTGACGTAAGACGTAGATATTCACGGATTGATTTTTTTTGTTTACTCATTATGATGGATTAGGAAAATAGTTGCGAGAGTGGTCGAGATGGGCGGTCTAATTTTCTGTTTCATATATATTGAAGTTTTTCCCATCCACCTTGGTTAAAACCACCTGCCACAGCCGCCACTGTAGTTTGGACATCAGTTTTTATACGCGATTCTTAATTTTTTTTATGTTTGAAAGATTTAAATTATGTAAAAAACTATAACTGTCCAGATTTGTGAATTGCCATCAGAAAATATAGATATGAGCTTGGATACTTCAGATGACTGCGAGTCTGACGGTGTATAAAATTGTTATCTTAAAAACATATTCCTGTACCAACAAATGTTTATGTCTCGTTTATTGATGCATTCAAAATCCCGCAGTTCCCGTGTAAATTTGAACATCAAGATTTTTAGAAACAAACATTAAGACTTCGTTAGTGTTTGTCCGAGCTTCTCTTCCGATGTGTGGCGTGCGCCTTGATGTTGGCGCACAAAGGGGAGGGACCAACAGTTTTACGCCGAATCCGAACGGGGATTTTATTTTTATGAGAAGCTGTTCTTCGTGGCTGAATACACTCTGGGGGTTTGCCATTGCCTGCCAAAGGGCAACTTTATTACAAAAAACTTGCTTGTTTCTTATTTTTTGATGTTGGTCGGAAACTGGGCATGAACCCAGGCCCTGCAGAATGATAGCGTATATTGCTAACCGCTACATCACATTATATAACAAAAAAGCAGAAAACGTTACCTTTTATACTTAACCACCTCAGTTTTGCTAAAAATCTGATTATTTTAAGCGTACACAGCAGCCATTATGGATCCGCCATTTTGAATTTCGAAATTATGTGGTGAAATTTAAAACCAGCAGCCAAAATAAAGACGAATACACAAGTTTTGATTACAATTGTACCACGCTTCGACTTTTGGCCAGATTTTTCGAAAAATTGGCCACTGTGCAGCGGTGAGAAGTGGCCCCTATTCGGAAATGCAGTAAACCAAAGCATCAGTGTATATTACTTCTAAACTATAATTGCTGAAAAAGCCCAATTTGCGCAACTAAGTTCCAATTCGACATCAACCCCCGTTTGGGCATATTGCATATTTTCATCAATTACACTGGTCTACAAATTTCAACTTTTTTTCTGCGAATAAGACGGGACCTGGTGTTTCTGAACGGATTTTTCGTGCTGAACACGAATCCGGGGTCAAAAATGTCCCATCACGTCACGTTTTCGAGAAAAAAGGGGTTGAAACCCCTAAAAACAGCGTTTTTGGCCATTTTCGAAAAATTATAGAGCTGAACCCTGACGTGGTTTTTTTTTTTTTTTTTGCATATATCAGAAATTAAAGGCTAAACCGTGCCCTTTCGAATGAGCCCTATGCCGAATTGATCGCGTGCACCCTTAAAGCAGGGGGTGTATTTGTGTTTAGGGGTGCAGGAAAAATTGATCACAGAAAGAATTTAATCTTAAACGATCATAGAAAATTAATAATGCCAAGGTTTTAACTATATTAAAAGTCGCTGATTACGCATCTGCAGTTAGATTTTAAAAATTTAAGATGACGGGTCGAATATGGTGGATATAAAAATTGGACTCCTAGACACAAATACACCCCCTGATCTAAGGGTGCATGCGATTAATTCGGCATAGGGCTCATTCGAAAGGGCACGATTTAGCCTTTAATTTCTGACATATACAAAGTTTGTAGCACGTCAGGGTTCAGCTCAAAAATGGCCAAAAACGCTGTTTTTAGGGGTTTCAACCCCTTTTTTCTCGAAAACGTGACGTGATGGGAAGTTTTGGACCCCAGATTCGTGTTCAGCACGAAAAATCCGTTCGGAAACACCAGGTCCCGTCTTATTCGCAAAACCCTTGTAGACCAGTGTTATCGTTTAGAAATAAAAGGGACGGATGCTTTGTTTTGCTGCATTTCCGAATAGCCCCGTGCATTCAATTTCATGCAATAGTTTTGGGCTGATGCGCGTGCCAACATACCAACAGACAGACAAACAAACTTTCTAAAAACTGTTGATTTGGCTTTTGTTGCTCTAATAAAGACCTCCCATATTAATATTTCTTTAATATCTATATGTACGTACATCGGTCTTTTACAGTTTTATTATATGTATAGATTAAGCTTAATAACTGCAAAATCGAAGCACATAGTTGCACTTACAGTTCATTCGGCAGGGGAAAGGCAGTTTATATGTAAGTGGGCCATTTCCAAACGAAGTGCTATTTTTTTGTCTCCCTCTTTTTAATTTTTCATGGTGGTAAAAACGAAAAATCAAAAACGGCATTATACGATCCAAATAATAAGCCACTAAAAAAGCAGTTTTTTTTATTATTGTAAGCCGTTTTGTTTTCTTTCGCGAACGGCATTTTTTTGATATATACTTCATATAGAAGTATTTCTCCCCGCTCCGGTTATTTGATAATCAACCTGGAAAAAAGTTTAAGCAAAGAAATAATGAAAAAAGGCGTAACTGTTTGTAAATGATCACCTTAACTTTTATTGTTATTTTCTATTTTCGCCTGAAAATTTTTATCAACATAAGCGTATACATACTGTCTGGTTATAGCTGCACGTATAACTCACAGTTTTAGAGATGAACGTATAACTGACTGTTTTAGAGATAGGGTTGCCAGACGTACTGCTTTTGGGAGTACACGTACTCCTTTTTATTGCAATGTACTCCCTTGTACTCCAAAAAAAAAATATGGAAATGTACTCCTTTATTAGTTTTGTACTTCTTTTGTTCTCCTTTTTCCAGCTATTAATATCTTATCATATACAGGGTGTAAAATAATAACTGTCGTACAGTTTTTTTTTGTTTTTAATAAAAGGCACCTTTATAGATTTTGCGAAAATTTTATTAATTCGTTTTTAAATTTTAACCTTCATTTGGGTTTACCAGCGGGTTTGGGAGAAAAGCTCAAGCGGCACGCAGGTCTTCGTCGGTTACTTTATTACATATCTTCTGTAAATATAGGCTAATTTCTCACATCTGGGTCCTTTATACTCCGTCTTTTGTCCAACATAAGACTCAGCAATCGAAAAGACTCCGAACCGTTGACTAGGAGGGCATTCATACGACCAACCCTATACAGGTTTTTTCTCTTTTTTTATACAAAGTCTAAGAAAAAGTACAGCTACAAACGACGTGAGTGCCGCATGAACTTATCTCCCAAAGCTGGCAAATGCAAATAAGGATTAAATTTTTAAAACTAATTAATAAAATTAATGTAAAGTATTTACAAAGTTAACAAAAAAAATACTCTTTTTCGCAACATCTATAAAGGACCTTTTATTTTTCAAAAAACCTGTGCGACAGTTATTATCTTACGCCCTGTACTTTGCCATTGGGCGTGTCACCCCCGACCATCTAGGCCCCCTATAGGTCCCTAGGGACGCTTTAGAAAAATCGCCAAATATCACAATTGGGTGCCACGCCCACTCCCCCTTTGATCACCATTTCTTTAACGACCGCCCTTATTGGAAAGCCAGCTCATTTAGTTATTTATTTTTAACATTTATTGTTGCTTTGAAAAAGATTTCTAAAATATCTTTGTTTATTTGTACCTAACTAATGGTAATTTGTAACAATAAATTGCACAAAAAATTAAAAAAAATGTACTCCTTTTTTAGGTCTTGTACTGTTTTTTTTTCTATCGAAAATATAAATGTACTCCTTTCTCCGTTTCAAAATCTGGCAACCCTATTTAGAGATGAACGTATAACTGACTCCATCGTCGGTGGAGCGTTTATTTATAAGTAACTTCCTAAATCTAACAATATAACTTTTACTTAGTCTATATTTACATGTTTGTGTGTACAAGTGTATTTACAATGAATGTGAGTGTGGGTGTACGTTGATGCACATGCATGTTTTTAGTGACAACGTTTTCTTATCTCATTATTTGGATGAACGTACGTATGTATGTTGTGATTTATTTGTGCATGCGCATCATAAGAAGATCAAAACCAAGCGACTCAAGTGCGACTGTCGCTTGGGTACATGATTTTATGCGGACAACAGAACCTGTCAAGTGCTTGTGCCTAAGGAAACCATTACTACAGATCAAGGTCCTTATTTTATGAGCTTTGCCGTTCTTATCGATTAACACTTAGGTACATTAACAATGTGCGTACCACATGTGTATAAGTATGCCTTTACGTGTGTATATGTATATTATTTACATAGCTGCAATTATTATCGTTGAAAGAAAAAGGGAATAATCAGTAAGATTTAGTTTCACAAAACTAAACACTGTCCCTCCGAAATTCCCTGAATGCCACTTTTTCCATTTCCTTGTTTATATGTTTTCGTTAAATAAGTCTCTTAAAAAAAAAGTGAAATATTTCCTGAATGTCACTTTTAGGCGAAAAGGGATTTTTTATTTAAAATACTTATTTCTCCAAAAGTGTTCTAATGGCATATATGGGAAATTGTTGCCGAAGAAAGATTAAACAAAAAGCCTGGCTTCCAAGAAAACCCATGACATTAAACCATGAAAAATATCACGAAGAAGGTGGAAAAAACTTCAACATTAGCTTATGTTATAAATGTGATTCAAAGTGAAATGCAAATGTTTAAAAATCATGAATTTAATGTTAAAATTCAGTACAATGATTTCGGTTAGTATAATTTTTTCTAATAGTCTGGAAAATATGTTACAAAAATTCAAAAATAAGAAACAAAGTTATCTTCGTGGAGCCTGAAAGCAGTTTTGTATTTTGCACAGATTTTCACGTCGATAAACGGTTTCAGAGGATAAATTTACCAATCTTAAAGAAATATATAAGTGATACTTGCCATCCACGATTGAGAGAATTCTTGCTTGCCATCTACGCTTTGGTTGGAAATTACCCAAGTACATATATAAATACCTATTTATGTGTCCCAGTAGGAATCTTATGCATACGACATCGCTGTGTATACATGCCAGTATAAATGAACCTTCATTTCCATTTAACACGCGTGGTTTCTCAGAGCGTATGCGTACTCTAACCATACACTTGTACTACTGCTGTATTAATGTTTCAAACATACAAAAATGCACTAATGGAACAGTATTAAAGCATTTTTACAAGATATGTATCCCCATATGTAAATGCTACTTTTCTGATACATTTTAATATACGGGGACATACAAACAAGTAGCATTTACATATGCAAATACATATCTTGTAAAAGCCCGTTAGTGCTGAAAGCACAACACGTCCGTTCACTAGAATTTTTGTACAAGACTGAAAATATTACAAAAATTTCACTTAAAATTTATCAGGAAGTGTACTTAAAACAACAACAACGTACGTTCGCTTGCAGTTCGCTAGAATTTGAATTTATTTGTGGAAATTCATGACTACGCATGAATTTTTCACACTAATTCACTCAAATAGCAAGCATTCTTCATGAATGCATACAACCGATTTCTACTGGGATGTTTAATTTTTGTGTCAACCACATACTGCACATGAGTGGGAAGCGATGCTTTGTCTTTCGTTTATAAATGGTGCATATGTACATTAGCGTGGGCCGGAAATCCGCTTTTTTAGAATTCTGATTGGTAATAGCAAAAATATGGTTAAGTATGCTTTAAAAATATCTATGTGGAATTTGGAATTTTTTGGTCAATATCCAAGTCCATCAAAGTTCAATATGCTCAAAAAATAAAAATTAATAAATAAATTAATTAATTATTTTTTTTACTAAAATTGCAATAATCTTCTAAAGTATTAGTCCTACATAATTTGGTATATGGACTTTTTTGGAGATAATCGAAGTTAGCTAAGAAAACATTTTTTTTTGATGGACTTGTGCGAGCCTAGGATATTGACCAAATTTTCACATTCCACACGGATATTTTTTAGAGCATAATGAACCATATTTTTGCCATTACCAATCAAAATTCTAAAAAAGCGGACTTTCGGCCCACGCTAATGTACATACATACACATATCGTCGTTTAAAGAACAAAACCGCGTATCACGATAACGCAAAACCGTGTATGTAAGGTCACCAAGATTTTCCCGAAGAGAGTAAAAATATATGTACGGTGATCATATTAACCAATGTAAAATAAAGGACATTTTTTTCAAAATTATTTGGGAATTCGTACATACATCTTGTATGATAAAAGTACCTTACCCATATCGTAATTTAAATCAAATAGTTACCAGTTAATTAACCGATTCCGAAAAATGAAGCCAAATTCTTTTCAAGGACTTCGCCATCCTTTGCCGCCAAAATGCATTTACCAAAATTCATACTGCACGCCGAAGTCAGCACATAGTGGTTCAAAATTGGAATTTAATGCTCATAATTCACCGCAGTCTTCATTTTTCAAACAATTTTTACTAAAAACCAAAAAAAAAAATTATTTTTGTGAACCTTTGTTTATAACATTTCAAACATTTTTTTGTACTTTTTTCCTTTTGGGAAACCATACAATTGTTTTTAACTACATTTATTAACTGGAACAGGAGAATACATTTTCTTCAAAATTTGCTCTTTTTCTGCATTTTGCACTAAAAAAATTAATATAATCAAATAAAAATTCACAAATCACACTCAAATGGTCTCTTGCAAATATTATAAGCTTTAATAAAAAAATATCAAATTAAGTGAAAAAATGAAGGCTCCAGTGAATTACGAACACTAAATGCCAGTTTAGAACCACTGTGCAGCAGAGGGTTTATTGTTCTCTTTCAGTGGAACTGGAAACTCAGCGTGCAACACGATCCTGGGTACAACTTTCCCTGTGCTTTATAGATTGAGCAAAGATTACCTATTAAATAAAAACCCTTAAGTGAGGTGCGAAACAAACTGGCCAAGGAACATTTTTATTTTTCATATTTTGTGTTTAAAAATTTACCTCTGAAAAATGCAGAGGTGATTCAAAGGACAGTTTAAGAAATAAAGGACAACAGGCGTCTTTTATTTTGAAAAAAATTATAAAGCACGGGGGTTAAAATAAAGGACTGTCCTTTAAAATAAAGGATGGATGGTCACCGTAAATATACGCTACTCTTGATCAGCGGTATAACAACTATGCTGTTATTTTGAAGTACATGGTCTAATATCGATATATTGGTATGAATAGAATAGGCTTTATGCCTGGAGCCAGTGATCGGACTTTAAAAAAATTCTGTGTGGTAGAATCTGGAAAAAAATGTGGTAGATTTCAAAAAAAGGTGTGAGTACTAGGTACTCATGAAATTTGATGTGTTAACATATGCGAACGGCAAAGCATAATGGTACGTTTATATATAAATATAATCGCAATCAAACCTCGTTAGCTGTCAAATTGGTTGTGCTTTTTATTCACATAACTCGATGTAACTCTTCTCTGTGCCACCGTGGTCACTTTTTTCTACTACACATATTATGCTATTTAAATATATTTAAGATGAATATTTTATTAAAAATACCGTTACAAACATCTTTTTCTTCCTGGCGTAAATTTTTGTTTACTTTTACATTTGACATTCCTCCTCTTCTTCGCAAGTATAATCGATAAAACTAGGTTGGACACCATGAAGTTATCGGTTTAATCTGAGATAATTTTATAATTATAATTTTGTTTTTTTTTCTAATTACAGATTAGGGAGTTAAACTCGGAAAGGAGGATAATCTTTTTATATGTAAACCTATTATTAGGCAATTCAGTTACATACATACAAATGAAGGTTAGGTAAGACATTAAACATTAAGTTCACTTAATTTTACTCCTTTTGCTGATTTAATTTCTTTTATTTATTTTCATTCTGAATTATTTTATTTCATAAAATTATCGGTATTATTGATAAAATATGATACTTGCACATACTTGTGACTCAAGGGCGTTAAAATATCTTGAAAATACCGCATCAAATACTTTTTAGAGCTTATAGTTTGAGCATTTCTATTTGTACAATGTGCATATATACATATTCCTAAATTTAGTTTTCCTTTTCGGAATATAATCTGTAGTTCATGTGAATGAGAGCGATTTTTGGAGAGTTGTGTACAGATTGAAGTTGCAAGATTTTACCCGATGCTTTTTTTGTTCCGTACGTTTTGCTGTTACTCACTTTTTACTCTCACTTCAGAGAGTGATTTTGCTGTTTGACCTTTCCCAGGATTTTACACGAAAATTATGTCGACGTTCAGACACGAAAACCTTTGTTGCGGAAACTCGAAGCTTGTAGGTGAGAGAGCGACGAGGAAAGGGGACGGGTACCGAGTCGCCCGTTCTCGGGAAACACGCTTTGTGCTCTCGTTCGTCTGAGTAATTGAAGTTGGCGATTCATAACTGACAACAACAATTGCGTACAAAAGAGTTTCTGTGTGTGAATGCAAAGGGCAACACCAAAAGAGAAATCGCCGATAATAAGAAACTCGAGTTTCCGTGTTTGAACGCAGACTATTGGATCAGAGCTATTGGGTCGTATTAATAAAAAATGGCTTTGCTCAAATTTGGAGCAATTGCTAAGATTTTGAGTATTTGCTCAGTTTCATATGATAGAAAACTTATTTGAGCATTTGCTGTGTTCGAAAGCTAGTATATGCTCAGATTCGTATGAATAAAAGGTATAAATGTAAGTATTTTTGCTGGGAGAACTCTGAGTCTGCTATCTAGCTGACTCAAATATTTAGTTCATATTTTTTCCACAAAAATCAACAGGATTTCCGAGCTAACCACTCTTAAAAATTTTTTTATTAAAAATGGATTTACAAATAATACCTTTACTACCGCTCGTGGTCGAAAACGAAACTCGAGAAAGAAAACAGTACAAACAAAGAACAATTGGAAGCGACAGAAATTTTAAGCAGTTATACCGTTTTACACGTCCAAGCGTGGATTTTTTGGCAGAACATTTTTTGCCTACGTATTCGGAAAAACGCGGCGGTGCTCTCTCAAATGTACAAAAAATTAAATCCTTCTTACGCTATATTGGCGATCCAGGCTTCCAGGTGAACACATATTTTTATATACATACCAGAGCTAGGTAATTTTTGATTACGATTACATTTTAATTACGATTGCTTAATTATAATCCTTAAATTATATACGATTACGATTACTTTAATTGTAATCAAAAATGTTACCATTATGATTATAATAATTGTAATATTAAAAACTTTAGGACTAAGATTACTGTAATCGTAATCATGATACATACATAGGTGTATATTTGTTCCTATTCTGAGACATACAAATGTAGGTTGGTGTAGGCGAAGATCTTGGCATTCATCAAACTACCGTTTGCGTAACGAATTGGTATGTGTGCCAAAAAATAATAGATAAGGCCACGGAATGGATTAAGTTTCCTTCAGATCCGGAAGAAATGGAATCCGCTAAAAAAGTGTGGCAAAAGCATTTTACATTTCCGTGTGCAATTGGTGCAATTGATTGCACACATATTTTAATCAAAAAGCCCAGCGTACATGGCGATGAATATGTAAACCGCAAAAATTTGACGTCATTTTAGGTCCAAGCGACATGCGATGGAAACGAAATGTTCACGAGTGTTAACTGCAAATGGGCTGGCTCTGTACATGATGCACGTATATGGCGAAACTCGAGTATTCAAGCTACGTTGAATGAAAACCAATCGGGCGCCATTCTTCTAGGAGATGAAGGATACCCTTTAACACCATGGCTGATGACACCGTATCGCAACCCTCTAACACCGATGGAAACAAAATACAACAAAATACATACGAAAGAGCGCTGCTTAATCGAGCGCATGTTCGGTCAATTAAAACAAAGATTCCCGATTTTGCGAAATTTTTGAAAGACCCAGATTGCGAGCCGTTGAGAGAAATTGAAAACAATGAAGAGTTGAGAGCGCCCGAAATTGATGAAACCAATAATTCTGACTATAGACGCGGACAAAAAAGGAGAAGGGGTATTGCTAACTATTTACAAGGTAGACCCAATTAAAACAATTTGTAGGTTGTGGTTAATAAAGTTGTCTTTTATTGCATAAAAGGAAAGAGCTGTTTTTAATATTTTGCAAGAGATAACCTAAATTCACCACACCTTAATTCACCACAACTGAACTTAAGAAAGAATGGAGTTATATATACTATCGTTCAACTTAGGCGGTTATTGCTTATGACCACAGATATATCGGTCCAAAATAGTCCCGAAAATGACGAAATAGTCCCGGGAATCCCGAGATAGTCTTGAGAATCCTGATTTAGTTCCGAGAATCCCGAAAATCTTTAAAATCACAAAATAGTTCTCAAATAGAGGTAAGGTGAGTTGAGGTGTGGTGAGTTTAGGTGAGGTGTAGTGAGAACGGGTATGATGAGTTCAGTTGTGGTGAATTAAGGTGTGGTGAATTTAGGTGTGGTAGGAACAGGTGTGGTAAGTTGATTTGAGGTGAGGAGAAGTGAGTTGTGGTAAGGTTGAGGTACTTTCATTTTTTGTTCTTTAGTATCTAGCAGCTCCTAAGAAGCACCTGAAAAGCTTGTTGTGGAATTGTACTCTAACAGCTCCAAACCACGTAAGTATTTTTTACTTGAGTATTTACCAACACCTACATTAATACAAACATTTTTTTACTTGAGGATTTAGCTTCTCTTATTAGAAACGAAAAACCATAATACAATATGAAACTAATATATGAAGTTAAAAATTGAAATTTAATAAGTTTTGTTTATAAGGGTTCTTATATTTTTTCAAACGCTAACAATTTCGCTTCCAATACTTTTTTCTTCAAAGCAAACAACTTCATTTCCTCAGCATGTACCTCTTGTTGGCGCTGCTCTTGTGCAGTAAACAAGCTCTTCTGCATATCTATAAGTTCCAGTTGATTTTTAAGAACTGAATTTTGCAATGCATTGTTATCAAAATGTGTCTATTTAAATATTTTGTTAAGTAAAAGCCATGTGTGGATAAAAAATAGCAAGCTGAAATGAATTGAACATTTGTATACCGATTTTGTTTCAGAGAAGGAACGTTTTTTCTTCGTAGACGCCATCGTTGAATCCGAGGAAACAGGCACTGAATCTGCTATAATCATGACGTCTAAATCAGTAGGTGTATCCTCTGGCTTCCTTGAGTATCTGGATTGATTAACACCTAATTCGAATCCACCTGTAATTGCATTACATGTCGTTAGTATAGTTTGGAAAGGGCGTAACTCACATCGTCGTTGAAAATTTTTATTGCATAAAACGATGTGGAGACTTATAATTCGACGAAATGCATCATAATCAATCAACAAGTGAATTTTGGATTTTTAGTTAGTTACGGCTTTTTGCATTTCAGCGACGATGCGTGTTACGCCCTTTCCATACTATACTAATGATATGTATATGAATATAAGTAGATATGTTTATTAAAAAAAAAAATAATGTAATAAAATCACTAATACGTGTGTCTTGCATTTTAGTGGTGTAATGCTCGGATTGTCTTCAGCATTTAGTAAATCCATGAACAGTTCCTCAAATTTTTTTAAATGCACCGGCAGATTTCCTGTTCTTTTTAAATCTGTTTTCGCTTTAAGTCGTTGCTTCAAGTTGGCAACTTTTTTTACAATTTGGCTGGGCGTATAAATTTCCGCCGATTCAGTTAGCAGAAGGTCACACATTTTTTCTTTCGCAATTTTTTTCTTTTTCTTTACTGCTGGTGCTTGCGATTTCTCAAGTAAAGCTCTGCCAACTGACGCTAGAGCTTGAACAAATTTTTCTTCATTTCCAGAACTTGCCCGCCGAGTTATTTTTAATTCACTTGATCCAGATGCAATATCCAAATCATCATTACCGTTCCATTCTTCATATGCATGGTACAAAATATGTATTATATAAATATTAAATATAAATTACAAAATACCACGAAGCGAGTTACCGTCGAGATATTCCACTTCTGCGCCATTGAAAATATTATTTTCGTTGGTTTGATCCATTTAGTCGATTATCATTTCCTTGATAATATTTCAATTCGTTTTCACAACGTGGACAAAATGAAATTTTTTTTCTTTACATGTCACATGTTTTCAAAGCAAATACTCAATTCGAATTTTCGAACTTTCTCAAGTAAAATTAATTCTTATTGATACCAATTTTGAGCAAATGCTAAAAGCTTTTACTTTGCTCAGGTATTTTACTCGGAGTAAATTCTTAATTTTATTAATACGACCCATTATATCATCCATACATATCTATATTATACATACATATTTGCATGTATGTTCATCAGTTATCAACGGTCCCAGTTAGGCGCATGCTTGCGCTTAACCATAAAAGCTTCATGAATCGAAGCGCCCAACATTGTAAGGCGCTTGCAGTTTTGAAATTGTCATTTGTTTACTTTATTTGTCTATTCAATAGAAAATAATTGGAAATGAATGATTTCGTGCTAAAATTCGTGCAAAGTGCATTAAACCACAAGCGTTTATGCAATATTTCGGAGCAGAAATATTTGCGGAAGTGCGTGTTGCGAAAGAACGACCAAAAAATTTGTTATGTATAGAAAGTGTTTATTAGCTGGTGACTTATGCAGGGTGTGCAAGTGTGCAGAAGTCGAGTCGTCATGCATTCGTTTCGGTATGATGAAGCGATTAATCTACTTTGATTAGGCGCGTAATGTGCCGAGTGCCTTAAAGTGATTTCAGTATTTTTTTCAATTTTCGCCTTGCTTTTTTATAAAAATAGACTACTATACCTACATATGCCTAAACCATCTACGAATATCAAAACCAGTTGCAACAAATGAGATCATACATACCCTGTAGTCAAATGTACTACAGTGAAACCCGCTTAAGTGCCTAACCCGCTTAAGTAACCAACATGTTTGGGCAATGTGAATTTTTGAATGTAATCTGAAGAAAATCCCTCTCTTAAGTACCTCCCCACCTATTTACCCAACCCGCCTAAGTAACTCGATTTTTCGTAAACCACTTACCATTTTACCTATAATTTTCCCCTTTTAAGTGCACTTTTAAAATTCTTTAAAATATTTACATATTATTAAATCTCAGTGGCAGCGTTACACACCTTCGGCAAAAGAATTATAAAAATCAACGGTAATTTTTAGCCACTTGAAACTTGCACATTACTACACTAAAATTGAATGGCCTATAAAACTGTATACTCAAAAAACACATCTGAGAAAAGAAATTTTAAAATTTGATGAATTTTTTTCTTTAAGTGTTCTATAAAATCTTAAGCCTAGGTTTACATGGTATTTGTTATTGTGAGGGAATGAACTGTATTTTAGTTGTAAAATCTTAAACAAATACGTATACTTCATTAAATGTTTATGTTTTATTCAAGGATTTACATATTTATGTAAGTTAACAAAAAGATGTAACTACATCAATAATTATGTTCGCTTAAGTACCCGCATCGAGGTACTTAAGCGGGTTCTTTTAAGTACCCAACCCGCCTAAGTACCTCAAAAAGCTGAAATTTTTCGTGCGGTACTTAAGCGGGTTTTACTGTAGTTGTAAACTACCTCACAACTAGTATGAAACGCTTGCCCAACTAGTCAGCCAACTATCTTTTTTCCATGCAATCAACTGGTATTTTTAACAAGGGGATGTCCTACGAGATGGCAATTGTCAGATTGTGGTCAGAAATATACCAGTCGAATACTAGTTCAAAATAGACAGAAAAATCCTAGACCAATTATGGACCAAAACCACTACTTTGGAAGTCAAAAAATAAAATGAATTAATATACAATAAAAAAACTTTTGATTAAGTACACTTTAATACATTACAAATTTTTATTTAGCTTAGATTTGCCAATAATTAATGTTAAATTGTTTGAGTATTAATTAAAAGGAAAAATAGATAGATACATAAATATTTCAAACTTTCGAACCAAAATTTAAATGCATTATACGTTAAACGTTATTAAAAGTAAAAGCTTTCAGGTACAATAAATACTATAGTTTTATCTTTTTTAATAATATTGAATATGGAAAAGAAAACATTTTGGTTAAAAATATAACTAACACCTTAGTTCATTTTTGAGTGAACTAAAATAAAGATACAAGTTTTCATTGAAATAAATTAAATTCATAAACTTTGCACATTTCAGTCCTTTCTTTTTAAAATTTTTTAAAAGTAATTAATGTTTAAAATTTAAGATTCGGATGAGAATAAAATAAATAAATAATTCAAGTTATTAAATGTTCTTAATTTTTGTCTATACTTTGGCTTGTTGATTGATAATTGAAATAAATCAAATAATTACTTAATCGTGTAATTATAAAATGTCAAATATGATAAATACTCAAAAATAACAAAATAATGATGTAATTAAAATTAACGTATTAATTAAACATTTTTGTTTAAGTAATTAATTATTAATCATTAAAAAGGTGCTAATATCGGTATTTACTCATTAAGCGGTTATCCAAAAAACATGTTTTAATTAGTAATCATTATGAATATTAATCATTATTTAACAGGTATGGTATAATGGCGAGTACGGACTCGCTTAACGGTTTACAATATACCCAAATAAAAGTTATAATATTTAGGTAGTCTATTATATTAAACTGTCGAAGTCATATAAAACAGGGCATGAATAAATCGTTTTTACTTCGTACAAGTTTGGTAATTTTCGAACTAGTTCGGTTTCAGTCAGGAAATTTTAGTTGTAAACTAGTATTTTTCCTGACTAGTTTGGGGTTTCACTGCAGGGTATGTATGTAATACAAACTTAAGTATGTATACATATATGTAGGTACAAAGCCGTAAGCATGTGCGGAGTTTGCATAATCGGAAGTAATAATCAATTGTACCACATTTCCACTTACTATGCATATGCCTAAATGTATGCAACCATCACAATAGCAAGTAACCACAGGGTGCTCCTAATGAAACTATAAATTTTCTGCTGAAATACACATGCTAGCCCTTCGAAATTTTCTGCTGGGATATGCGTTACAGCTTCGTAAATTTCACCCCTACCGAAACAAAAAATGTATACATATCAAAAATGTGGTAGATCTCTGGGTTTGAATCAAACTTTGTACAAAAATTAAAAAAAAATCTGCAAGGTTTCACCTAAATCGCAAACATTTTAATTAGACTCTAAAAACAATTTAATTTTGCAAGATTGAAGTTGCTAAAAATTGCGTCCAATTTTGGCAATTATTTTCCTTGACAGTGTAAAGCAGTTTCTTCCATATCAAGATATTTTTCGAACATATTTTAAGAAATTTCTGCAACCTTGTGGAGTGCTGCCAGTTTTTCTTTTTATCACATCACGAAGTGGCGTACAAATGTGGCACGTTCCAGAAACAGCTAATTGGGATTTGTCGATTTTGACAATTCTCAAGTAAAAGTAAACAACGCCTCAGAAACTTTAGATGCACTAAAATATGCTTTCACAAAAAACGCCGTTTTTTACATTTTCGCTATTAATTCTTTTTATAAATCATATATTTTGCAATTTAACACAATAAAGCCACGTTTTCTGTCAAAAAATTTATTACTGAGAAAATTTACTATTTTACAGTTTATTTTATCCTCCCATTCGGCTTTGTTTACTTTTACTTGAGAAATTTCATCGTCGCCGGGAATGCGGAATCTTATATTTTATCATTCTTGTTACCATATCGAGCCCTAACCGCGAAATTAACGTAAGCGACATATTTTTCGATGTGGAATTGTTCTTAAACCAATAACAGGTCAACTTGTAAAACATTTTATCATCAATCGTTATAGTCACAGAGGTATACGACTTTCAATTTTATCGTAAGCGTCATCTGCTGTTCTGAGTTACCGCAAAAATTACGTAAGCGACATGGAAGTTACTAGTGACCTGTAAATACTGACTGTAAATATATATTTTTATACATTTATTTATGTTTTTATGTACATATGTACATATGTCAATGTGTACAAAAAAGAAAATAAAATACCAACGTTTTTTGGGGAAATTCAATTAACTAAGCGCCAAATTTTTGCCTAGTAGCCTGCCATGGTGACAGCGAAATTAACGTAAGCGCCAAATTCACTAATGTCGCCTACAAATTAAGTTAAATGAAGATAAAAACTAGTCTATGACTTGTATTGAACCGGGCTTAGACTACATTTAGAATTTCAAAGATATTTTCCAAACGGATTGAGAAAAAACCAAAGAAACGTCTCTCCTGTAAAATTTGCTTTTTGGCGGTTACGTTTTTTTTCGCGGTTAGGGCTGGATATAGTGTTTAGTGTTGGAAAATGTTTGCTCTCAAAATTAAGAAAATTATGTCGAGCAAAAATAAAACTACGCAAAAACGCGAATATGTGGTAGATTTCAGACCTTGAGTGGTAGACGTGGTAGATGCTCAAAAAAGTGGCAGATCTACCACAATGTGGATGAAGTCCGATCACTGCCTGGAGCTTCCCATGAGCAAATCTAATTTTTGGCACAAATGTCAGTTACGCGGTTTTGCAAAACGACGATAGGCGGTTTTGCACTTTAAACGAAGATATGTATTCAGCAAGTTCAATCAGTGATCGCGGTTTAGCTCAAATACGTTTATGTGTGTATGTATGTGGTACAGCGTAGTCACGTCTAGGGATGCAAACAATGTATCGATGTTTTTGAAACATCGATAATATCGCTTCAATTTTCGATGTTTGCCAACGATGTTTACAATTTACTAACATCGCGAAATGGACGATACATCGATGGAAGTTTTACCTATGTTTTAAACATCGACTTTAAGGAGACTCTCCGACTTTCTTTCGGTATGTTTGACTGACCTTAAACTTATTATTCATTCAAAATTTTTTTGTTATTTATGGCCTTATAACAATTATATTCAACAATTTTATTGAGCTTGAGGCAGTTTTTTATGAAAAATGTTGTGGAAAAGCAACAATAATTTACAAAGGTAAGAAGTTATAGCTGCTATTTCGGAGATCACCACATCTCCTCAGTGACCGCGGTTAAAGAAGTCTGATTAGTAGATGTGGTGATCTCCCAAATAGCAGCTATAACTTCTTTCTTTCCCACAACATTTTTCATAAAAAACGACCCCAAGCTCAATAAAAACGTTGGATTCATTCTGAATGCTAATAATCTAGCCGTTAAAGCAGAACCAAACACCCCTTAGAATTTCAACAAGATCAGGCCTAGGATATTTAGGCCCGAACGATCTTACGATGGTATGCATTTTGATTCTAATAATAGAAAGAGTACAGAAACGATAATAAAATACAGGAAAATACATTCATAATTATTAAAGTATTCTATATTGCTTTAAATTTAACTAGAAACTAACAAATTTCATATCATCGGAAACCATTGATGTATCGATGTTTCTCTGGCGATATATTTGAGCCTCGATGTTCTTTTCTCCGATGCATCGAAACATCGATGTATCGATGTTACTGCTCAAAATTTGCATCCCTAGTCACGTCGCTCATACACATCTCGTTTGCCTTTGTGAGCTCGTGTTTGATCGGCACTGATCGGCTTGAACGTATTTGTATTTTTTGGTAACTTTACACCCAAAAAAAGGGTGCTTATCTTCCAAGAATAGAAAAATAAGCATGCCACTCGGTCTCTTTTTACAAATGCTTCGTTAAAAAAAAAAAAAATTATTATTAAAATCGGTTTAGTACTTTGAGAAATAAGTCGTGGCAAACAATTTCCATATAATAAATTTTATATACACCCCTATGCTGTAATCCGTCGTAGTTTCGATTTTGCTACGAATCGTAAAATTGGTATGCTGAAATCCGCGTTGTCGTATCGTAATTTCGAAATTCGTAGGCCATCTTCGAAATTCGTAATGTTGGTATGCCTGAATCCGACGTAGCTGTCATTTTTTTGTATTTGTCGGAAATTTTGTACGAATAGCAACTCGTGTCGGAGCGAAACAAATTGTTTTAAAATATCAATAAAATAAAGTGTGTAAACGCAAAAATATGTACATATGTAAGTTGAAGTGTGAATAGAAAAAAAAAATGTGTTATTAAATGTTTACAAAATTAACAGATCGAAGATCACAACAAATCGCTCGCAGTACGAAAAACTGGTGGAATGCATGAGCCAAAGGCCGGACAGGAGCTAAAGAGAATGTGGTGGAATTTTGGGAAAGCGTTCCAAGAATTAAAGCGGCACAATATCTAGTGAAATGGAGGCCCTTAAAAGGAGGGAGCTTACATTTTATCATTCAAGCTAAATGGATCAGAACAATCTCCTTTGTATATTAATGCAGCTGTTAGCTGTTCTCCCTCCTGGGACAAAAGTTCACCGGCCACTAAATCCTTTGTATTCGACTTAATTAAGGATGTGTTTTCAAATAATGATTAAACTAATTTTTTTTAATTGCACTATTCACTTGCCATTATATTTATTTTGATTTGTTCCTGTCAAAGTAGCTGATTAAGAACTTCGAATTTCACTATTTTAGTTTTCAACGCGGTTGATAGTTACGATCGGATTACAGCATACCAATATTCGAATTTTTGGAACGGAGCTACGAATTCGTAACTACGAACTTTCGGATTACAGCATACGGGTGAATATCACAGCCCACGGCAGTGCGCGCGATTGACGAAAGCAGCCACAGTAGCATGCTGATAGTATAGAGTATAGATATATCAAATAAAACACTTCTTTGAGGTAAAATTTTCGGGTGACGAAAGCTGAACTAGAAACACAAAATTTATGATATCAATTTCGTGACGAAAATCATACGCCTTTTTTAACTGCCTTGGAAACGTAGAGAAAATCTGTTTTATTCATACGAATCACAGTATATACAGTAATAAACCTTTTCGCAGTTTTTCAACAATTGGTCCCCGAGGAGTACTTTTGGGTTGTGTGCAACGTTTTCGTTTTACGCGCATGGCAACACTTACTGTGGGGAATTTCGCCTCATGATTATTTAGAAAAAGTTCTTTTCGAGGATAAATTATATATAATTGTGTTATTTATGAACAAAATGTTGGTTAAATATAATAACAATGCTTAATTGAGAATAATAGTACATAATTATTGCTTGTCTTTCTTTAAACTGGAAACTCAAATCGTAATTATAGCCCTGAATGGAGTTTTCATAACTGTAAGTTTAAAATCAATCAAATATCCATTGTAAGATTATATTTTTATGAAAAACGTGAATTTTGTGAATTTATCAAGGAAAATTCTAAATATACGAATATATTTAAGTCTTTATTCCAAAACAAAAAAAAAAATGTTTGTAGAGACTCCAAAGCCTGCCAGCGCATCCGCCCAGAGAGCTTATTAAGCACACCCAAGTTTGAGCGACCATTACCCGGAGCGCCTCAAAAATACTCCACATCAAAGTTGAGAATGTCACAAATATGAATTATACACACATACAATAGTAATTGCTATGAATGGCTACCGTATAAACTCAGGACACGCATTTGCTTGGAGACTCCGAAGGTTAAGGTCATAAGTTCAGCCAGCGAATTCATTCTCCATTACCCGGAGCTGCTCCAACATGATGAGTAGATTTTAGTGAGGCTCACATGCAACTGCCTCTGGATACACCCTGGATATCGGAATATTGTAAAATAAATAGCAATTATCTCTTATAATTATAAGAAAATTGTTTGTTTACCAAATTATCTGTGCCACTCTGCCATAGTACGGTTGTTGCTCCCTTTCATGCCACAGTAAATTTGTATGCAACTCTGAATCGGCAAAATTCATGCTCCTTCTCATTATCAACCCTGATCAGATTTTACCTCCGAGGAGTACTCAAAAAGGTTTATTACGGTATATACTGTGATACGAATCGTTGCAAAGGTCTGTTTTTTGTTTTGTGTTTCTAGCAGTAGACAGATTTTCGCAACGTTCCGAATAAATAAAAAAAGATTTTCCGTGCGTTTCCAAGGCAGTTAAAAAACGTGTATAATTTACGTCACGAAATTGATATCGTAAATTTTGTGTTTCCAGTTTAACTTTCGTCAGTCGAAAATTTTACCTCAAAGAGGTGTTTAATTTGATATCAATTATTTTGGGGTAGCAAATTTAAAATCGACCAAAATACAAGCAATAATTTAAATGTTTTATTTTTCTCAAATAAATTGCTAAAAATATTCTCAATCTCACTTATGTATTCAAATCGATGTGTATATTGAAACATATAGTTTTTCGAATACGGAATAAAGCGAAAAAGAACATATCCTTGGTATTCGAAAAAATTAAAAAAATATGAGAAATGTTAAAAACTTATCAACTTGGTACCAACTTGGGATACAATAAACAACTGTATTCGTCTGATTGTCTCGCAGTTTATTTTGGTTAAGATATCTACCGGGTGGGGGCGCACACATGTGCTTTTTTAAGAAGTTTTACTTCTATCACGTGTACGGTGTTGCACTCGTGCTATTAAACTAATGCTTCCCAGCAAAAAATCGGTAATCGCTCTCAATGATAACGTGTTCTAGAAGACAGCGTTATAATTTTCGTTTCGTTCGAATTTTTTCGCTTCTTTTAGGCTTTGCCGGTAATGCAAAGTAGAATGCCCTACAATATTTTATTTATTTCGCTTCTTTGTTTCATTTCGGGGAATGCAAAGTAGAATGTCCTATACTACTTTTTTTTTAATTCGCTTCTTTGCTTCATTTTGGAGAATGCAAAGTAGAATGTCCTAAAATATTTTATTTGTTTCGCTTCTTTGCTTAATTTCATGGAATGCAAAGTAGAATGTCCTACAATCTTTTTGTTTATTTCGCTTCTTCACTTCATTTCGGAGAATGCAAAGTAGAATGCTGCACCGCAGTCAGCTGAAAAATAGAATGAATATCCAAAAATTCTTTTTCCACCGTTACTTTCTGTGGAAATTTGTCTTGCATAAAAATCAGCAATTTGCAGCTAAGTTGAAGTCAGTCAATGGATTGAAGTACACGAGCGAGGAAGTACAATTTTATGCTTAATTACAAAAAAGTGCATGTATGTACATACCGATTTTTAAGTAAAATATAAATATCTAATTACATACATATGTATATACAAAAACTGATTTATAAAAATTTTAATTAATTTTAATCTTTTAAGACATTTTCTGATTTCAATTTAATATAAATAAATATGTGCATTCTACATTAGTTTCTCTATAAGGCATTCGTTGTTCGCTTCTCTGGATTCTGTTTATCCATGCGTTTTCCTTTCGTTCGAAGGTAATGCTGCGGGTAAGGGCTTACCGCCAATGATATGCCCATGTTAAAATAATTCCTTCTTGAAGCGAAAGGGTAAGCGATTCCCATTGCCTAGCTCGTTTCCATTTTCGTTTCTGTGGTAATCGTGTTTTTTGCAGGGTTTTTTCTCAAGTAGTTTTGCTCAGTGGCAATTTATACATTTTATGTAAGTAGTAGCGGCACATTGGGTGAACTAAATGCATTCCAACATACATATTTATGTACAACTGTAAGTAATATTGTATGCGTCTTCCCAGGTAGGTTAAGTGCGGGTGATAAACCCATGTAGCATAGTTAAATACTGTGAACATTCCTACAATTAAAATGGTGAAAAATATTACAATTTCGGCATGTGACTGGAAAAAAACTCTAAAATACACACAAATTGTGGTTTCCAAGACATGTACGAATTGATTAGCACAGCTGCATCCTTCAACTTGTGAACTCCGATTTGCAGGGAATTTTGCTTTAAGTGGCAATCGGGGAACTGGGTATGTTATATTTATACTTAAAGTAACCAAATTAGACGAATATGTTAATTTTAAACGATTGGTCGCTATTTGGGGCGACTTTTTTCAATTTGAATCACTATATCTACACAACAAGAGTTTTGCCAGATATAAGCTATATACCAAATAAAAGCTAAGGTTTTGGGCTAGACTTGAGGAAACTTAGAATAAAATCGACTAACCAGTTTTTGAGAAAATTTCCGAATCTATATTTTCAGGCGATAACGTTATGAAATATTTATAACATAAACATAAAAGATAGCGTTAGATAGCCTGTTTTAATACCCTTCTACTGATACCCTGTAGGGAAACGAACTAGTGCGGAACTGGTTCGGTTCTAGTGCGTTTTGAACCATGACTAGTACGCGTTAGTTCTCTTTTGCATGCTAGCGACTGGCGAATTTAACATTGCGATGTTCTAGGAAGTGTCAATTGTACCCCGTTGCATCCCATTGGCTCTAGTTCCGAACCAGTTCTAAATTGGACAGATAAGATCTAGTTCGTTTTGCATCCCTTTTTCTATAGTTCCGAACCAGTTCCAAATTCGACAGATGAGATCTAGTTCGTTCTGCATCCCCTTTTCTTTAGTTCCAAACCAGTTCCTAATTCGACAGATGAGATCTAGTTCGATCTGCATCCGTTTTTTATATGTAGTTCCCAACCTGTTATAAATTCGTCACCTTAGATATATATTTCTAATCAGGCTTGTCGAAACATTTCCCTTTTATATTAAATACGATCGGTTGAAGGAAGGACAATACCATCACAAATGTTTAAACGCATTTATTAAAAATTTATAAGCCACATTAGAATAGTAGTAGTAGTATTAAACTTAAGTAGTAAGTAAAAAACAAAAGTGCGTCCTGCTTAAAAGTAAAAATATTAGTTCACTTTGTCTTACTTGTCTAAATTTAAGCATATTGATTTTTAAGTAAATTCAGTTCTTTTTGAGCTTATATGTATATGAAGTACTTCGAAAGTTTTGTCGTACTTAACTTAAATAAGATATACAGTCAGTCAATAAAGTTTAGGTACAGCGAAGTTTTTACAATACCGGCAACGATTTTTTAAATATTTTATTTTTACCTAATTTTTTATAAACATATGGTTAGTTCTACACCAAAAACCCCAAAAATCAGAGTTCCAAACCTTATGTAAAATTAAAGAAAACTCCGCAAATTTCCATCCAAATATTGCAATTTACACTCCTTAGAAAAAAGTTAAGTACGCAGTTTTTTTAGCCCATTCAATTTTAGTATAACAAAGTGCAAGTTTGATGTAGCTAGGACTTACCATTGATATTTAGCAATTTTTTTTTGTTGTTTGGTAAGTCCTAGCTTCCTCATACTTGCACTTCATTATACTAAACTTTAATGGGCTAAAAACCTGTAAACTCAACTTTTTGCAGAGAGCGTAAATAGAAAGTGAATTATTTTAATGAAGTTTTGCAGAATTTTGTTAAATTTTGCACAAAGTTTGGAACTCTGATTTTTGGGGATCTTGTTGTAGAGACCATATTTTTATAAAAAATTAACGAAAATTTAAATATTTAAAAAATAGTTGCCCGTATTGTAAAAAATTCGTTGTACCTAAACTTTATTGACTGACTGTATTAAGGTAGCTGTGCTGGATTGCATTCAAAAAAAATTAATTTGTCTTTTCTTAAAAAAAAGGTAGCTCTGGTGGCTTGAATTTTTAAACAAATTTAGTGAGAAAGTGATAATTATTTTGACACTGCATAGCCTTTCTCAATTCTCCTTCAGGATCTTGGCCTTTGTTTATGGAATCACTAAGTATAATGATTATTAAACAACTCAAAAACTATACCAGCGTGATTACCGACGTATCCTTTTGAGAGGTAGCCGCACCCTTATAAGAGGAATAATACCCAAACTTTTCAGGTCTAAATTTCAGTAGGTTGCGTCTGTATGGCCTTTTCAATTTTATAAATTATCATTATTTTTAAGTGGAAAAATAAAACTCAAAATTATTGATAATCTGCGCGAAAAAATAAAAATCATAAAATAATCATTATTTGTAATCCCAAAAATAAAAATCAAATAATAATTATTTCCGTTTGAGCGAAAGAATAAAACTCAATAATAATTCATAAAATAATGATTATATGCTGATTTAAATTATTTTACTCATAATGATTACCTTCCCTGCGTTTAAAATTTGAAATAAAATAGTTTGGTTAAAGTACCACATTTCACTGCTTTTGGACTGGTGCGGGACTAGTTACTATCGGACTGGGTCGTTTTTGGCGAAAAAGAACTAGTACTGAACTAGAAATTTGGTTCGTGTTTTCCCTACAGGGTATCTACATTAATGACATGGACTGAGTAGTGCGGCCTCAGTGGTAGTTTAAAAAATTGCCTTTTTTCGAAATTCATGCAGCAGCCACGCCCACAAAGGCATACGAATCAAAACATCCTGGAACAAAACCTTCTTAGTTTTGTTTTTAATTTACGTACAGACGCCACATACATACCAAAGCATCTGGTAGTGGCGACACGAACCAAAACACATTTACCTCTATCTCTTTCCAACTAGTCGCCGGAACTTAATATATAAGGAATCGTCTGAAAGGTATTGGCCTATGGAATAACACTAAATATGTTGGGTGTACCCACATACACTCTTAAACCGGCAAAAGCAAAAAAATGTTTTTTGTTTCGCAACACTGTAGCCTAATTTGTAAGAATCCGATTAATCGTTTATGAAGCTTGAATACATTTTCTGTACACACTCCTCAAGACCTTTCCGATGTCTCAAACATATCCATTGGACGTTTGGATAAAACCTTCCAAATCTCGTGTATATATAAGTGAGTCATTTCAGCATGCTACTGTGGCTTCTTTGGTTACTCGCGCGCACTGCCGTGCGCTATGATAGATATAGATATAGATATAGATATAGATATAGATATAGATATAGATATAGATATATATATAGATATTCCCTGCAACAAATCAAACTGGTGCCGAACTTGCGCTGAGCTAGCCTGAAAAGGGACGGTACTGGTTCTTGATCTATCCCAGATCTATGCTTTCTACTGTGTTTTTTAATATGGGGATGTCCTGCGAAGTGACAATTGTCGCCCTCAGCAGAACTTTTGAACTTGTTCTGAGCTGTCTCTGGCTTAGATTCTTCTGAAACAGTTCATATAACAACAGTTCCTAGATAGTTCAAAAAGGGTCACCTCCGCGCTAGAACAGATGTGGTTAGTTCTGAGCTAGTTCTAAGAAGTATAGTATAGAGCCTTTTTTTTAAATACTGTAATTAAATAAGCTCGCTTACAATTTTGTAAATACTTCATTTTATGATTGATGAGCTCTTTGTTTGGCACTAATTTACTTTTTGAGGCAAATTGTGCTTTAAAATTAGGAACATAAAATGTCAGTTATTCCTTCTTTTTCTAAAATCGTCATTGTTAAAAATAATTTATATTTGTTGCGTATAATCGGTATTTCTGTGATACTTATAATTAAAAATCTAAACTAATTCGTTTGAAAAAAAGGAGGAAAACGGCGATATATTGAATGCTTATTTATAATAATTCAGCGTTGAATTGTATTAAATGGATTGAAATGTAATACATAGACTCTCCGACATCTAATAAGGATATATAGAATTTTGAATATTCACAATGGTTTTCGTGTTAAATATTTTTCGTAAATTTTTTATTTAAGGATGGCTCATAAGGATTATAACATATATATATATATAAATTTACGTTTCCAACTTTTAAAAAACTTCAATATTTTATATCAAAGTTATAAGTGCGCAGTTCCATTTGCCTTCTTTTTACGAAAAATATTTAAAATGAAAAACATTGGAAATTAAAAAAACTCACTCCATAAATACACATTTCGGGTACTCAGTGGTATATTTAGGTAAATACAGTATCGGTCATATCAATAGCACTCCCATTTCAAAGTGAGATTGTTTACCTTTTATTTTTGAAATCGGATTAAAAGGTCGAAAATTTTCATGAAAAATCGTTAAAATTTCCTTTGTTTTGTATAAAGCTTGAAACCACGGTTTATATCATTTAGTTTTAAGCATGATCTTTTTTAATAATACAGTGCTATCTGGGTCGAGTGAACTAATTAATGCAAGACCAGTTCATAGAAAACAGATTGTTCACTATATCCAGATTGAGTTTTTTGTTCTTTAAAATAAATTTTATTGCGCAGTGCGTCTTTTAAAGTTAAAATTTGAAGAACTCTGAAGTGTCGTCTTTTCCCAGAGCTAATGCCAACACATGTTTCCTGTTGTTGTTGTATCGTTGTCGTCAAGCTCTATAGCGGTAGACCCAGGAAGCGTGAATCCTCGATGGGGTCTGTCCATAAGGCCAGATACCTTATCAGTGGGCATGCGAAGAGATGCTGCGAGTCATGGAGCGTCTCTCCGAATGCCGGGAATTCATTTGGCACATCTGCATTTATTCTGTTCAGGTATGAGTTCAACCTGCTGCAGTAGCCCCATCGAAGTTGGGCTATCCACGTCAGGTGGTTGCGTGCTCAGTTGCAAGCAGATATCTGTTTGTGTGCTAACACGATGACACCATACTAGGAATTGCTTGCAGATTATTATGTTATGCTCCTTAATCGGGAGCATATGTGCCTCGTCGCGCAGGTGATGTTAAGCCAAACTTAAGAAGGAATCCTGTCGCTGTCTGCAGCTTCATCCACTGCGTCCTACTAGTTCCCGGTAACCACACAGGCGCTGCATAGTTCAGAACCGGCCGGCCAGTTGCCTTGTACGTTGCCAAAAACGTTTCTTTGTCTTTGCCCCAGGTGCTCCCGGCTAGCGACTTGAGGACATTGTTGGGGCTTTGTACTTTATTGACAATTGCGGTTGTATGCGCCGAGAAGGAGAGCAGACCTTCGAAGGTTACTCTGAGCATCTTCGGGTTATTCAACGTCGGAATTGGTTCGTCATCGACGAGAATACCCAGTTGCAGTCTGACCTCCTTCGTTCAAGTGGTGAAAAGCGTTGCTGAGGATTTTGTAGGGGAGAGGGTTAGGCTCCGTGCAGTGACGAAGCGAGAAAGCTCGGCGAGATAACCATTATCGGGCAATCGTCAGCATAAGAGACAATCGAGACTACCTCTGATGGTTGAGGCAGCTTAGAAATGTAAAAGTTGAACAGTAGTGGGCAAAGATTTTTCCTAGGTTTGCTGGATTTGTCTCTAAAGATCACTGACGAGTTTCGACCACTCAGGTAATTCGCCGCCCACCGTTTGTCTTCTAGTAGTATTACTTGAATAGTTCTCTAACAGGGGGGTTTCGGTTAAGGACACGAGTTATCTGGGCGTTTATGGCGTCAAGTGCTGTTGTTGTGCTGTGCACTTTACGGAACCCATGTCGATGCTTCGCTGGGGTTCAGTAATTTGTGTAGTTCGGGAGCAGAAGGGTCTCTAGTGTCTTCGCAACCGGGGAAAGGAGAGCTACCAGGCGAGAACACTCTCCTTTGTTGGACGGTTTCCCCGGTTTAAGCAGTGGAACCACTCTCCCCGTTTTCCAGATGTCTGGTACGATGAGAGTGGCCATAGACAGGTTGAGGACCTTGGCTAGGTTGTCCACTCCCGCAGGACCCAAATTTTTGAGCATCAGCATGCAAATTCCGTCGGAGTCAATGGCTTTGGAGACTTTTGCCTTCCCGATGGCTATCCTTTCGTCGTTGCTGCTGGAAAAAAGAAGCGCACTTGGTGTTTGTAGTTTGTGCAGCCTTCTGGCCACTCTACGTTTGGCTTTGTCCGCCGGAGGATGTAGTATGAACTGTCGGCTAAAATAGCTCGCGCATCGCTCCGTATCGGACGAAGCGTGGTCCCCAAAAGATATTTCAACTCTGTCGTTATGCTTCGTCGGATTGGACAATGACCTCACGGTTGACCAAAGCTTTCTCACACCAGAGGTGAAGTTACAGGTCTTCAGATGGTCTTCCCACTTCACTAGTTGCCGAATCTCCGAGTTGGGAACCCCTTATACGGGGATTTTTGTTATTACATTTTTCGTTACAGTTTTGAATTTGGAAGGAATTGGTTTTAACTTTTGTTCACTCTACAAAGACACAAAATTATTCACTCTGTAGAGTACTCAATGGAAAAATTTTCATGTTCACTCTTTCGAGGTGTTCGTAGCATCGGGTGTTCACTCCAGCCAGATAACACTGTATTTAAAAGAGAAATGGTGTACGCAGACTTTTGCTGTTAAGTCTAGCTAAATAAAATTGTATGGTTATATTTGTATAGAAATGACATTAATGTTACCAATAACCACTTTTTTGGAAATATTTTAGCAGTTGCCCCATAAACTAGAGAATTGCATATTAAATAAACGAAAACAGTTTGCTATTAGTTTTAGGGTCTAAGAAAATCGAAGAAATATAGTGCAGTAGTTGTGCATCTCTTGTCAGCTTTCGCATGACCAGGATGAGTAACATTGATGACAGCGCAACTAGCAACACATGAGTTTCAACCGTCCAGCTCTGCATCCCTTTTGCAGTAGTTGAGAGACAGTTCTGAAATTTGTAGGGCGGAACTGGCGCTTTGCTAGACTGTCTCTGTCTGTTCTGCAGGGTAGATATGGATATAGATGAAATTTAGTATGATAAAGGGCAAGCTACAAGAGGTTGAAAATTCGAGTTGATTTTTTAAATTTTATATCTGAAAGATCTTTCGCATTCTCTTCCATCAAGACATGAATTTCTTAAAAAAGTAAGCCTGAAAAGGGATGGTACTGGTTCTTCATCTATCCCAACTCAATGCTTTCAACTCTCTTTTTTAACATGTCGATGTCCTACAAAGTGACAATTGTCGCCCTCTGCAGAACTTTTGAACTTGTTCTGAACTGACTCTGGGTTAGATGGTTCTGAGACAGTTCATATAACAATAGCTCCCAGATGGTTCAAAAAGGGTCACCTCCGGGCTAGAACAAATGTGGTTAGTTTTGAGCTGGTTCCAAGAAGTATAGTATAGAGCATTTTCTTTAAAAACTGTAATTAAATAAGTACGCATACAGTTTTGTAAATAAAAAATACTTCATTTTACAACGCTTTTATCAACTTGCGATGTCGTGTGTCCGACACCATTTTTAGCTTTAAAACCTTTTCTTTGCAAAGTTTCTATAAAAAAGTCTAGTGCATAGGGCGAGTTGAGAGGTATATGGCGCCCTATGCACTACCTACGCTACAGCGGAAATGGAAGACATGCCATTTAAATGAAATTAAGTGGTGCTCGTATGTATGTATGTATATCACTGATGGGCACTGCCTTGCCCACGGGCATAGCTTTTTTAAGCTTTCAATACAATTTGTATATGCATATGCATGTGTGTACATCAACCTATTAATATCGTTTAATTATTTTAATATCTTTTACAAAATGTTATACAGACAAGACTGACAAGTAGAAAATAAAAAAAATATAAAAAAATTTTAATATGCGTGGTTTTATAAATGGACTAAAAGGTAACTTTTGATTTGGCAAGTCATTATAAACAATTTATGAGATGAAAATGAAAAGCGTGGGTCGCATGCGTGTATGTAATACTCCTATATTGGCAGTAAGAGCTAGTACCGTCCGAAAACATTACAGTACAGATATATGTATCAATAAAACCGTACAAAAGAAAAGGACAACATACGTTTATAAATAAACATCTACACAACACATACACAAAAACGGCACTCACGTACACAATACATACCAGGGATGTTGCCAAAAATTTGCATTCGCATTCGTTATTATTTTACACATTCGCATTCGCATCAAATGATAGGAATGTTTTGCGAATGCGAATGTGTACATGGGCAGAGTGTGCACACTAATGTTGTTGAAATGGGTCTAAGTCTGTCTAACCAGGGTCCGGGCAATAACCGGCTTTTAGCTTCAGGCGCTAAACGGTTAAGTAGTATATCAAGCAACATTGATGGGCCTTTAACAAGTACTGCTAAAAGTCGTATAAGCAACCTAGAAATAATTTTGGATTCCTCCAGCGAAAGCAAAGGCTCGGATGTAAAATCTGAAGACATTAAAAAATGTGAAATAAAAACTCAATTGAAGGCCTATCTTAACCCTCTAGTAGGCTGAACCGCCTCCAGACGGTCGTTAACTAAACACGTATTTAGTGCACCTATAATAATTTTTTTCTAAATTCGAAAAGCACGATCTTTAGAAAAAAGGCGTACCTTTACGTAGATGTAAATTTTAGTCCGTTATGTCAATCCGTTTTATTTTAATCGGCAGTTGAATCACAGATTGTGAAAGACTCGGTTAAAATTTATTATTTCTTGCTATTAAGTAATTTCGTAATTAAAGAAATTTTTTCTTTTTAAACATTTCATGATACAAAAAAAATCAGTGGGTGTCGTAGTTAAAAGCACAGTATTTTGATATAAGTTTTATAATTATGTCACCATTCAAAATGCAGAAAATATCTGTCGAACACAGACCGTCTACAGACCAGCTTGCCGACATATAAAAACCCAGTTTGCATTTTTGACCGTCTGCAGACGGATTCGTAGGTCAACATTGTGTAAGAGAAAGCTGAAAATACGTCAAAGTATATCGGCGAGCCCGTCTCCAGACGGTCTTGGTTTTTCTCCCCTGTGGGAAAAAGTTACTGTCACAGATCGAAATGGACATCATTTTTGGATTTATCGTGCTAAAATCACCCATTCCTGAATTTTTCAACTCATACAAAATTTGGCCTACTAGAGGGTTAACCCATTTACGCCCAAACAAAAACGGTTGGAATTTTATTACATCTAATTTTATTTATGTGATCATAAAAACTATTTTAGACAAACTTAGGAATTAAAATTAACGAAAAAAGCTTAAAAGTTAACTGTTGGGAGGGTACTTTTTTTAGTACAGCGGGCACTTATGCGTGCTAATTTTTAAAACATTAATTGACAAGGCATAACGCTTTTTTTGCATCCGGTACATTGCCATATTATAACCTCATGACACAAAACACAGTTTAGCTGCTTGAGAAACTTGCCTGGGTTATGTCCGTTATGCCTTGGGTTTGGATATGCTACGATAGAACCGGATGGGTGGCTATTTTCGAACAATGTGTCTTCTAACAGCTAATTGGTCGAAAAGAATCTTCGCTCGACAAAACATGTCGACTCCACCGGTTAGATATACTCATATCAAGCATGTACGTGGAGATTTATAACCCGCCACCATTTCTTGCTACGAATATAAATACCTCACATTTTTGATAACAGCGATTTGACAACTCTATATCCAAGATGATCCTATGAGCTTCCAATGATTTTTCCACAATATGTGCCAAAGACTTAGTAATAACCTTCAGAACTTGCTATCACCCAGTTTTAGTAGCAAAATGTAATCGAAATGTCGGTAAGAAATAAATATATATACAATAATAATAATAACAGATTGGCGCTTACACATATGTTAGTGTTTGGACGAGCTTCTTCTCCAATCTGTGGCGTGCACCTTGATGTCACAAAAAGGGAGGGGCGTGGAGTTTTACGCCGACTCCGAACAGCGATTGTATTTTTATGAGAAGCTGGTTTTCATGGCAGAAATAAACTCGGAAGTTTGCCATTGCCTGCCAAGGGGCGACCGTTGTTAAGGAAACCCCTTCATCTAAATTTTTTTCGATGTTGCTTTAATCAAAACTTAAACCCAGGCCCTGCGGAGTGGAAGCGCGCACTGTTTACCACTACACCACAGCGGCCGTACGAGTACGTATATATAGAGTTCTAGAAAATTACTTCAGAAACTACCTGACGCTTTTGATAAAAACTCTGAATCATCGTATACGTAATTGCAAGACCATTTTCAACTATGAGAAAGGTTCTCTTTTCCACTAACTCACTTTTTTCTCTTACAATAAAGTATTACTAACATAAATCTCGACAAATAATTCCGTATCTTTCCTCAAATACCTCTAGAGGTATTCTGTGCGATAGTTCCTCTTGCATGATCTATATATCCCTGCAGAAATATGCATTATACAAGTTTCAGTATGTAAAGGAGGACCACGACCGCGTTTCCAATAACCGCCACTTTTCTACTGAGTATAGGATTGATTTCATATACTATCTCCATACCAAGTTCTAGTATTCTACTGCAAACTCCTCTTCATATGCAGTACTTTATACTAGCATATATTTTAAGGCAAAGTGCAATAATTCAAGAAAAAATCGCAGCTTTTCATATGGACCACTTCTAATGTGAAAAGTCGATTTGTAAGTGTCCAAATCCGGTATCCCCAGTTATACCTATTTATCTTTTATTCTATCTGAAGTGAAATTAATACCAGTAGGCGCAAACTTATTAAAGCAATTTCGTTTTAATAATAATAATAAACTTTTAGACGTGGGTTGAATTGGTGTCGTTTATATAGTACAGAGACTCTTTTTGAAATGTCAGTCAAGCGACTCCGGCGCTCAAGGCCTCATATATTAACCAGATACATTTGCATACGTATATAAACAAATTTTTCTTCAATCTCTGTATATGTACGTGTGAAAGGAAGAATAAAACAAACATTTTTGAAACAAAAAGCAACACATAAAAATGCGCTCTAAGCTTTTGTCTTTTGAACGGGATCTTAGCCTCAGAACAAAAAAATTATTTAAAAAATCAACTTAACTCCTTTTTTATTTCCTCTATATATGGATCAAGAATCTGTCAATAAGTACTGAACATGTGGCATATTTCGTGATATCAATTTACGGCTCGGCATTTCGCGATACATTTCGAACAAATTAGATGTGGTTTCACTATACATATCGTCGATGGTTTTGCAAAACCGCCCATCGACCAATTGCAAAACGACCTATCTTACGGCACTTAAATTTTACAGGAGAGCGAAAAAACCGTTTTTCTTTGAAGGCATCCTCTTGATAGGCGGCATTTTCTCTAGCTATTATTTTACAAATCTGTTGTTTTAATAACGATTTTACGAAATTTATGCATAAAGCTCGATGCCTGCAGTTCCGGGTTACCAAATCTCATTTTTGCCACCATGGCGATTTAGGCGGTTTTGCAACTGGTCGATGGGCGGTTTTGCAAAAACATCGACGATATGTATAATAAAAAAAGTATAGATGATTTTCAATAAAATAGCATTAAGATAAGATTTCCAGGCTTCATCTATTGAACTTTAAACCTCTCAAAAGAAAACGATATAAATACTGACGCAATAAATATTGAACATGTAGCGTTCCCGCGCGATCCATCACTATTTGGAAATCCATCAATATGAATGACGATCCAAATATCACAATAAATATTGAACGTGTGACAGGCGCCCCACACTGCCCAGCGATAATTTTCTTCGATATGTGGTTAGTTATTTTTGCTGAGCGCTGTGTTGCCTGATTAACGCAATTGTTTCTAGTAGTGTTGTCACCACTACACACAACCACAGTACAGTTTATCTAATTAATCCAACTTTTTTAGTTGACTTTATACACGCCAAACTTACCAAAAGTTACGAAAATAAAAAAAAAGGTTGCTAAGTTACCAAGCACTTAAAAAGTTACCTATTTTGGTCATAAGTGACCAAATATGGCAACCGTGACGGCAAATATCGTCAGTTGCTGTAGATTTATCGATAATCGAAATTTGACAGTTCGACAACCGGCAAGTGGTTGTAAACAAGCTGTGCTAGTAAAATGAAATCATTAAAATTTAGAGTTTTAAATAGGTTAGGTTAGGTTACACTGGCCGGCTGATGCGTTTTACATAGACCGATTGGTCCTTTGTAGTGCCAGATGGAGGTCCGTGTTACTGCGATGTAAAGTAGTCGTCGTATAGGACGTCAACGCTTTTTGCGAAGTTCAAGAGAGCCTTAATATCCAGTTTTGAAGCCTCCTCTAGTCCTTTGAACTGCGAAGCTCCGAGATATGTAAGGCGAGTTCTAGCTAAGGCCGGACAGATACAGAGGAGGTGTTCTAACGTCTCACTCATGCCTTCCTCCCTGCACTTCCTGCATGCGTCACTGTTCGTAATGCCCATTCTGCATGCATGGGATGCCAGTAGGTTGTAGGCCGTCATTAGGCCAACAACTATCCTGCAATCCCTGCGTGACCGCGTAAGCAAGAAATGGGTGTTTCCTTTGGTGCGATTGTACATGATCTTGGTGGTTTTGCATGTCGCTAAAGCGTTCCATCTCACCCGGATCCGGCACTCAGCTCTTTCGGAAATTTCATTATGGATCGTTTTTAGCGACTTTTGTATTTCCTGTACTGGTTCGCTAGCAAGACGGATGGCACTTTTGGCAATTTCATCAGCTATTTCGTTGCCTTAAATGCCCTTGGGGCCTGGAACCCAGGATATATGCAGCCGTTTACCCTCGGCCACCCCGTCTACTGCTAACCTGCTTCTAAGAATATTTTCTGACGAAATACGATGTGAGATTATAGCCTTAATCGCCGCCTGGCTATCGACATATATGTTGATATTTTTTATATAGTTTCCTGCGTTGTTAGCAATCTCAGCAGATTTCCCTATAGCGAAGACTTCCGCCTGGAAGATACTGCAGTACTCTGGAAGCTTGAAGGGTTGCCTGAGGTCTAGCTCGGCGCAGTAGACTCCGGCGCCCACTCCATCAGCCATTTTTGATCCATCCGTATAGATGTTATACGTTCCGCTGGCGGGTCGCCTGATCATGCGCCATCCGCCCTCCTTACACGTAGCTTTAAACCTTCTTTCCCAGATGAAGCGTGGGGGTACGTGGTCAATTTTTCCCTCCATCCCCCTGCATATCGAGCTGTGCCCGAAGGTTCTAGCGGAGAATTCACCTAAGGCCATCAATCTCATGGCGGATTTCGCTGCAGTGCTCTCCACTGCGATGTCGATTGGCGGTAGGTCAAGTAGCCTTTCAAGTGCCGCCGTTGGAGTGGTCCTTAGCGCTCCTGTTAAGCACAGTGCAGCGAGCCGCTGTACTCGCTCCAATGGTTTCCTATACGAGATTTTGTTGGCAGCGGTCCACCATACCAGAGCGCCGTAGAGCAATATCGGCCTTACTACCGCTGTGTAACACCAATGCATAAGGCCAGGGGATAGGCCCCATGTGGTACCCAGCATCTTTTTACATGCGTAAGGGACACCACTGGCCTTTTTCACCCTTTCCTCTACATTTAGCTTCCACATCAGTTTGCTGTCCAATATTACTCCCAGGTACTTGGTGTGATCCTTGATTGATAGCTCCTCCCCGTTGAGCCTCGGGGATTTCCACGCGGGGATTTTGTACCTTCTTGTGAACAGTACCGCATCCGTTTTGTCAGCATTTACCTCTAAGTTTGCTGTTGTCGCCCATCGATATGCGACCCTTAGAGGGCTTTCCATTACGTTACTGATGGTGTCTAGGAATTTCCCCGTAACAACTATAGCTATGTCTTCCGCATAGGCAATTAGTCTGGGTGCTTTCCCTTCGAATTTCCCCAGAAGCTCATTCGCTACGAGTAGCCACAGGAGTGGTGACAGAACGCCACCCTGAGGAGTTCCTCTACGCGCTAGTCTGAGCAGTCTGGCTTCTTTCCACTCCGCGTTAATCTTTCTGCAGGCTCTTTATCCATAGTAGGATGGCAGACTCTACCTGAGCTGCTTCTAGACTTTCCACTATTGCCTCATAGGGGACATTATTAAATGCCCACTTATGTCCAGGAAGACCCCTAGGGCATATTCCTTATCCTCCAGAGTTCTTTCTATTACCGTGGTTAGTAAGTGAAGTGCAGTCTCAGTGGATCTACCCTTCGTGTAAGCATGCTGCGCCTTTGATATGCTGATCGACGGCAGCTTATCCTTAATGTATGCGTCCAGAATCTTTTCCAGTGTCTTTAGAAGGAATGACGTTAGACTAATTCGTCTGTATTCTTTCGAATAGAAAGGATTTCCTTTGCCCGCCTTCGGTATGAATACGACCCTCGCCTCTCTCCACGGGACAGGCACATATTTTAACCTTAAAAATCCCTCGTATATTATTTTCAAGTATGGTGCCAGCACTGCGGAAATTTTTTGCATCATGGCTGGAAAGATACCGTCTGTGCCTGGGGACTTAAATGGTTCGAAGCCATCGATAGCCCACCTTTTTTTTACTCCGTTATGATGTCCGGGGGGACATTTTCCATGCTATCCCCTAAAAATTGTAGATCTATGCTGTCTGTACACCCCGGAAAATGTGTGTTGACTAGGTCTTACAGTGAGTCCTCACTGCTTCCAGTCCACTCTCCACATTTTTTACGTAGCAACCTTGGAGTAGTCGGGTTCTTGGATAGCAATTTCCTTAGCCTGGCAACCTCGGTTGTTTTTTCTAGTTCCCCACAGAAGCTCTTCCACGACTCCCGCTTGCATTTGCGAATCTCTTTCTTGTATTCCTTAAGTATATCTTTGTATTCCATCCAGCAGAACTCGTCATCGGCTATCTTGGCCAGTTTGAAGGTTCTCTGACATTTCGTATGAGTGCTCCGAGCCCCCTGTTCCACCAAGGTGGCATGTAGCGGAGGGCATGCGATGCGTTAAGCTTTGTTTAGAGTGTTGGTAAGTGTGACTACCAGTTCCTCCAATTCAGAGTGGGAGTCACTTACCCTATACTTGTTTAAATTCTTCCTCACTACCCTTTCATACAATTCCCAGTTCGTATTCTTGGGATTTCTGAAAGTTTCGCTTTTTGTACGGGCTGAGAATTCTACCTGAAATCCTACATACCTATGGTCAGAAAACGAGGGTGTACTAAGCACCTCCCAGTTTCCTACTCCGATTCCCCCACTAGTGCGGAGTGTTATATCAAGAACGTTCTTCGAGGTAGGGCCAAAATAAAGTCAGCAATAATGCTAAGTTCAGTTCACTTATTTGTTTAAGATGGGGAGAAGTGCACGAACGAGGCCTCAATCAGGCAACATTTAAAGGATAATTCCAACCCTCTAAGAGCTACCTTCCGCACTGTAAGCAAAAGTAAATGCTTTTAAGGTTTTTCTTTTATCTTCTTGTGTTCACATTCAAAGCATATTCCAGACTTTCAAAAGAAGCTGTAGTATAATTGGTTAATACACAGAGAAACGACTTCGTTCAACTTCAATACCTCCGCTCCTGAAAGCTTGTGCACATCTTCGATTTTTATCTGAAGGAAGTCCCACAGCAATCACTTCAATTTGAAAAATTTGGTGTGTCGGTTGAGGTTTCAGTTGATAGAGGAAAAAATTTACAATCAGTTCACTTTTGATTTACTAAAAGCTCGTTCATCACGAGAACTCAAATTTCAAATTGTTGTTTTGTTGTTATTTTCACGATATTCTGTAAAAGGAAAATACATTGCAAAATTTTAATATCGTTGAAATATTTAAAATAAATATAAATACATTATATTTAAAATAAATATATATACACTTTTTGGCAACTGCAGTTACCGGTTGAGGGTTGCCAGTTGCAATCTGCAATATCGTTACGGCAACTAGCAACGCAACTGAAGTTCGGTTGCTATCGATAATCGACCCAATAAAATACGCGAAATTCAATTACAGTTGTGAGCAGCATTTTTTCTCGCATTTGGTAGCTGGTGCATTTGCTTAATAAATAGTACCTGTTTTTTTATCCCTCAGAACCTACAAATAAACGTCTGAAAACGCTAAGCCTTAGGCCAGATCGCTGAAGAAGTAGTATACATGATTAAAAATTTCGGTTTTAATTTTAAACTTTTTGGACTACATATATTGTGGCAACCCTAGTGATTGATGACAACTGGCAACGACACCGATGCA
>NW_023458582.1:384497-402138 GCF_013731165.1 Rhagoletis pomonella | reverse complement strand
TTGTATTTCATAATAAATACTTGTTCGTAAATATAGCAGTTAATACATATATGACCAAACTAAATTCAGTTTCCAAGTTTAAAAAAAGAAAACACATATGTTGGGTTTAGAATTTAAACAGTTCGGTTTAAATTTGAAACCCAAACATTTTCATAATTAAGAATAAAAAAAAAAAAAACCCTAAATTTCACGCTCGTCTGATGCGGATTGAACACGGACAATAGCGTGGGCCGAAAATCCGCTTTTTTAGAATTTTGATTGGTAATAGAAAAAATATGGTTCATTATGCTCTAAAAAATATCTGTGTGAAATGTGAAAATTGTTGGTCAATATCCTAGGCTCGCCCAAGTCCATCAAAGATCAAGTACTAAAAAAATAATTTCTTAGCTAACTTTGATTCTCTACAGAAAGGTCCACATACCAAATTATGTAGGACTAATATTTTAGAAGATTATTGCAATTTTAGTAAAAAAATTGATTACTTAATTTATTTATTATTTTTATTTATTGAGCATATTGAACTTTGGTGGACTTGGGTGAGCCTAGGATATAGACCAAAAATTTTCATATTCCACACAAATTGTTTTTACAGCATAGTGAACTATATTTTTGCTATTACAAATCAAAATTCTAAAAAAAAAGCAGATTTTCGGTAGCCTTGGTAGCAACCAATTGTATCAAGCATCTTTGCACACTCAGCTACATCCAGGCATGTAAATGTGCTTTCCTATGTTGAGTTTGAATCAACACCACATTACGCTAGGGCTTGGAGCCCCCACACATTTCATATACATATACATATAATATTTTCAATTGTTCATATAATATATATAAACAATTGTCTATAGCGGTTAAGTAATACATGCTTTGAATTAAAAATACATACTTGTAATTGATTTGAATTACCGTAAGGATTCATATTTATCACATACATACAATTATACCTATACTTTAAGCACGATGGCAATAAAGAACAAAGCGCAAAGGACAACGGGACATACGCGACGCGACTGCGGCCGGCAATTTTTATAAATAGCCGGCCAGAAATCAAAGCAGACAGGAGTCGTCAGGCGACTGCTGCAGAGTCAGGAGCTTTTGCACACATAGGGTAGGCTCTACTCCCTATGTTAGGTATCAGGAGACGGGCAGGTTCTACTGCCACTCCTATAGAACTTAGCTATGTATTTAGGGACGGGCAGGTTCTACTCCCTCTCTTAGAAGGTTGTGGGTAGGTTCTACTCCCGCTCCTTTACTATAACTGTAATTATATTTGGTGGGACGGAGCTACGCCCACCAAACGGAGAGGAACGGGTAGGTTCTACTCCCGGCCTCTTAACGTACGACCCAGACAGACGAGCGCTTTGCTATAAATCGAGAACGAACTCTTTTTATTTTTTTGTTGAGAACCCGGCAGCCGATGAGCATACCCCAGCATAACCCAGAGTTCGTCACAAATGGCGCCCGAGCAGGGATTAGATTACACAGTTCTAGGAAAAGTTAGACAATAGATTTGAAAGTGAAAGTAAAATGTGGTAAAACGGTGAGAAAAGACTACAAAGAGGGAGCAGACAGAGCAAGTGCGGTAAAAAGGACTCCAGAGAGAGAGAGAGTAGAAAGTGAAAGTGCCAGAACAGACTATATAGAAAGACCAGAAAGTGATTGAAGTGAGAAGACTCCAAGTGAAACAATAAGTGCAGAGCAAGTGTGTGAAATACGACCCAAAGTACACGAGGGTTGCTAGAACGCACTGAGGAGCTAGCCGAAGGCTATGAAATCAGCCTCGACATGTTGCCGAAAGCAATGCCTGAATTTCTGCGGGATCAAGCACTAAACTGGTTCCGCAACAACAACAAACGGTGGCCAACATAGGGCCAATTTAGTCGGGACTTTATAAAGTTCTTCCTATCTTCGCGGTACTTTGAGAGGTTAGACGACGAGATCCGCCAGCGAGTCCAGCGAGTACAAGAACCCTTTAAGGACTACGTACTCGAGCTACAGAATCTGATGAGATATGTTGAAGGCAGTGAAGAGCAAAAACTCGACCGCGTGTACAGAAACAGTCGCAGCGAGTACCAACTCTATATCAAGCGGCGTGACTTTGCAACGCTGGAGGAGCTGGTAAGTCTTGCTGAAGATTTCGAGAATATTATTTCCCACAGAAATGCGCAGCCACCCAGTCAGCGACCAACGCCACCTCGGCGCCTCGAAACACACCCCGACACTTTTAGGCGTGCGCCCATTCCTCAGAGGCAACGGGAAGAGCGGTACCATGTTCTCAGGCCGACACCGATAGACCCCAGTAGTGCGGGGTCGTGCCAGCATAGGGGTGATGACCATGGTACAGCGCGGAATGATTTAGGCCCTATAGATCCAAGAACCGCGGATGACGTAACCCCAGAATTGACTTCTGTTAGGAGTTTGGCCGTCGCGGGGTGCAGACAAGAGACTGCTGCTGAAGGATGCAGGGAAACGAGCACGGGTCCCGCCAAGAGCGAGCAGCGGAGACCCAAATGACGATAACTCGCACGCATTAAGGGCGTTCTTACGCCAAGACGAAGGGCGAATCGTAGCCACCGCCACACTATACGAGACGCAAGTGCAGGCGACAGTAGATACTGGTGCCAAAAGGAGCTTCATTAACGGAGCGATAGCCGAACGCTTTCCACCATCGAGGGTCAAGAAGATGGGATGGACTACCTCTGCCAGGCGCGTACGTCCATACGCTGTGAAGGGGAGTCGTTGACGCTAAAGGCGACTGATACACCTTCAGGGGAGGCCACATGCACCATTGTGGCTGAGCAAATTAGCACGAACCCCCAGAAGGCCCCACAACCGCCAAACGTCCTCAAACCCCCGTTGATTATAGAGAGCCCCGAGGTTAAAGAATTCCTGGACCGGGAACTGAGTGTCTTCGAGCAAATGACCGGTACCTCCAACATAATCACGCACAAGATAACCATGAGAGACGACCGCCCTATTAGACAGCGCTATTTTCCGAAGAACCCCCGCATGCAGGAGATAATAAACAAAGAGATCGACGAGCTTCTGGACAAACGCTGTATAGAGCCTTCGCACAGTCCACATAGTGGACCAATTGTGTTGACAAAGAAGAAAAACGGGAATTGGAGCCTATGCGTGGGCTACCGTCAGCTGAACGCACGGCCAGTGCCCGACGCGTACCCACTACCTAGGATTCACCACATCATAGAGCGGCTTCGCAGTGCCCAAGTAATCAGCAGCTTGGATCTTAAGAACGGCTATTGGCAAATTCCGATGGAGGAGGGCAGCAAGTAGTGTACGGCGTTCACCGTGCCAGGTCGCGGACTGTTTCAATGGTGCGTGATGCCGTTTGGGCTCCACTCCGCACCAGCGACGTTCCAACGTGCGTTAGACCGCGTTATCGGCCCCGAACTAGAGCCACACGCATTCGTCTACCTAGACGACATAATCGTGACCAGCACATCCGCCGAGGAGCACATCCGACATTCCACCGAGGTGTTCCGACGATTACGAGAGGCGAAACTTAGGTCACGTAGTAAGCAAGGATGGCATCCATACGGATCCAGACAAGGTCGCAGCTGTGAAGGGAATGAAGGCCCCGGAAAACACGCGTGAGTTACGTCGCTTCCTAGGCGTAGCGTCCTGGTACCGGCAATTCGTACCAGATATTTCGCGCGTTGTCCATCCGCTCACCGCGCTACTAAAGAAAGGCAAGGGATTTCAGTGGTCGCATGAGCAAAGGGCTGCTTTCGAAGACCTGAAAAGAGCACTAACAGACATACTGCATACAGACGCCAGCGACTATGGCTTGGGGGAGGTGCTCACCCAAGAAACCGATGGAGCAGAGCGAATGATCTCCTATGCCAGCCGACACCTTAACAAGGCGGAATGCAACTACTCTCCGACAGAGAAGAAATACCTAGCCATTGTGTGGGCGATTCGGAAAATGAGGCCGTACCTGGAGGGGTACGCGTTTACGGTGATAACGGACCACTTATCTCTAAAGTGGTTAAACGCGATCGAGAGTCCGTCCGGTAGAATCGCGAGGTGGGCACTCGAGCTGCAGCAACACTCGTTCGACGTACAGTATAGAAAAGGAAAGCTGAACGTAATTGCGGACGCCCTCTCACGAGAGCCCCAAGGGGAGCAACTGGGGATCATTACCCAAAAGTGCCAGACGGAAGAACCCTGCAAATGGCTGGAAGAGAAGATAAGGGAAGTAAGAGCTAACCCCATTAAATTTTCAGACTACACGGTGGAAGACGATAACCTATATAGGCACCTCCCTGCCTACGCGGATGGCGAAGACTCCATCCCGTGGAAGTTGTGCGTAGCGAAGAATCTTAGGGAGAGGGTGCTACGCGAAGTCCACGACACACCCAGCGCTGGCCACATGGGCATACGAAAAACTATCGCAAGAGCTACCGCACGATATTACTGGCCAGGCATGTTCTGTGATGTGCGGAAATACGTGGAAGGGTGTCAGTCGTGCCAAATTTATAAACCTAACTAACAGCAAGCCGCAGGGAAGATGTTGACCCAACTTGCGGACGAGCCTTGGGCCATTTTATGCGCCGACTTCATCGGCCCGCTGCCGCGATCAAAACACGGCAACACAATGATACCCGTATTCCATGACAAATTCTCTAAATGGTTAGAGATTGTACCACTCCGGAAAGCGACGACAGAGGGCCTGAGTAAGTCTTTCCCGGAGCGAATCCTCGCGCGATCGGCGTTCCGAAAGTTCTGGTGACGGATAACGGAGCGCAATTCACCAGTCGAGCGTTCAAGCGGTTCCTCGAGCAATATGGGGTAAAACACCAATTCACTGCTCCTTGTACCCCACAGGAAAACCCGACAGAGAGAACGAAACGTAACGTAAAACGGATCACAGCACAATTAACAGCCGAGCAACAAGGGAACTGGGACGACCTGCAACCAGAAATTATGCTAACATTGGACGCGAGCCGAGACTCACAACGGCAGTCTACGATGAGACTACGTTCGGCACGGGGCAGAACTCGACGACGCCAAACGAGAAGGCCACAACACTAAAGGAAGTATTCAGTCTGGTGCGCCAAAACCAACAGCGAGCATCAGCGGAACAAGCACGGCACTATAACCTACGGAGGAGGCAATGGAGACCAGCTATAGGCGATCTGGTGCTACTCAGAGAACACCCACAACCGAAGGCAGTAGAAAACTTACCGTACACGGTAAGAAACTTCCCCTCACCCGTTATAGTGTAGGTGGAAAGACACGGAAAAAAAGGTTAAGGATTTTTTTTGGAATATATGGGCAAAAAAATACAAATTAAAAAAAATAAAAATAGTTTGAAGAAAATTTTATGAGAAATGAAATTTAAAAGAAAAAATAGTTTGAGGAAAATGTATGAAAAAAGTTGGTAAAAAAAAAATTTCAGAAAATGAGAAAAATTTATAAAGTTTTTAAGAAAATGCAACTTTGAAAGAAAAACGGAGCGGAAAATGGAGACGTGACGGTAACAAACGCCTCTCCGAAGTAGAGGGGGGGGAGGGGGTGTGAGGACCCCAATCCTAGGGCTTGGAGCCCCCACAACTTTCATATACATATACATATACATATAATATTTTCAATTGTTCATAAGATATATATAAACAATTGTACATAGCGGTTAAGTAATACATGCTTTGAATTAAAAATACATACTTGTAATTGATTTGAATTACCGTTATCATTCATATTTATCACATACATACAATTGTACCTATACTTTAAGTACGATGGCAATAAAGAACAAAGCGCAAAGGACAACGGGACATACGCGACGCGACTGCGGCCGGCAATTTGTATCAATAGCCGGCCAGAAATCAAAGCAGACAAGAGTCCTCAGGCGACTGCTGCAGAGTCAGGAGCTTTTCACACATAGGATAGGCTCTACTTCCTATGTTAGGTATCAGGAGACGGGCAGGTTCTACTCCCACTCCCATAGAACTTAGCTAGGTATTTAGAGACGGGCAGGTTCTACTCCCTCTCTTGGAAGGATGTGGGTAGGTTCTACTCCCGCTCCTTTACTATAGCTGTAATTATATTTGGTGAGACGGAACTACGCCCACCAACCGCAGAGGAACGGGTAGGTTCTACTCCCGGCCTCTTAACGTACGACCCAGACAGACGAGCGCTTTGCTATAAAACGAAAATGAACTCTTTTTATTCTTTTTTTGTTGAGAACCCGGCAGCAGATGAGCATATCCCAGCATAACCCGGAGTTCGTCACACTGTGTGCAAACATTTTCTATTTCGGTTTAGATTTTAAACCAGATTTTCTATATATGAAACCTAGAAACTAGAATTAAAACATTTTGGTTTGATTTTTAAACCACGAACTTTTTGGAATAAAATTTACACCAGAATATATTAAAAATTGCTCAAAACTAGTGACTGGTTTAAAAAGTAGACTATAAAAGATTAAAAAAGGCAGTGGTCCCAGTGCGGTTTAAAAATTAAACCCAAATTTGTGACCCTGTACTAAAGCACTGCAAATGTACCCGCCGAAATACTCTTCACGTGTGTATATGATGAAATGGAACATACATTTTTATATCCGAGCGCACTTGTGCACAAGGGTATATTAATTTTGTTCACATAACGGTTGTTTGTAACAGCCAAAACGAATCGAGATAGATATAGACAAATATATACATAAATGATCAGGATGAAAAAAGAAATCGATTAAGCCATGTCTGTATGTCCGTACGTCTGTCCGTCTGTCCGTGTACACGATAACTCGAGAAAAAATTGAGATATCTCAACGAAATTTGGTATGTAGGTTTCCCTTAATCCAAGGTACGTTGGTATTGAAAATGGGCAAAATCGGACTGTAACCACGCCCACTTCCCATATAACGGTAATTTCCAGAAATACAAAAACTGCGATATTTTAGTAACTACTGAAGATAATTAACTCAAAATTGATATTTACAATAATTTTTAGACCAAAAATAAGAATATTATAAAGTTTTGGAAAATGGGCGTAGCCACGCCCACTTATGGTTACATGTGTATATCTTGGTAACTGCTCCACCAATTTCTTCCAAACTTGGCACAGTGGTTGGCCTTGGTACAGCATACAAAATCGCCGAAAATCGGACGATAACCACGCCCACATCCCATATAACGGTAATTTAGAGAAATATAAAATCTTCGATAAATCAGTAAATATTGAAGCTAATTTATTCAAAATTGATGCTTACAACAAATCTTTACCAAGAAATACGTTTATGGTAAAATTTTGGAAAATGGGCGTGGCACCGCCCACTTATGATCACATATATGTATCTCGGTAACCGTTCTACCAATTTGTACCAAACTTGGTATGGTTATTGTGCTTGCCACATATAAGAAAAACGTTGAAAATTATTGAAATCGCACTAAAATTACGGCCGCTTTTCATATAACGGTAAATTTTAGAAATGCTTGAAACTGCAATATTGAAATTGAAAGGACGCTAATTTACTCAAAATTGATACACCCCGGCTTACCATCTAGCGGTAGGTTTCGGAAAGGTGAAAAAACATATATTTAATACTTGCGCCGTGTATTTAATGTTCGGCTCCGCCCGAACTTAGACTTTCTTACTTGTTTCTTCTTCTTATTTGGCGCTGTAAAGGCCAGTATGCAGCGGTCAAGAAAAAAATGCCATTATTTCGTGTATGTGTCCAAGAAATTTTGACATCTGATACTGTTGCCTCAATCTTTCCTCAAGAAATAATGGAACGGGCATATATTTCTGTTGCAAAAACATGGGTTGCCTTGTGCCCTTTTTTCACAAAAAACTTTAGAAAACCGTGGTAGAAAGCGAAGCAATTTTCTTAAGAACTGCGTACTGCCTTAAGGAAATTAGACTCAAGAAAATTTCTTAGCCATTTCTTGTAAGTAATTTTATATGGAGTTTTTGCTTTTCTTGAGACCTGGATTCTTGCCTTAACCGCATAAGCGATTTTGGCCGAGTTCAGCAAAGCACGTTTCTCTTTGTGCCAATTGACGCCAATTGGAAACGTCATGTGAAGCCAAGTCCAGTGGGGGCCTCGCCCTTCTTCTGCTACCACCAGCGGGTTCCGAGTTGAACTTTCAGAGCTGGAGCGTCGGTGTCCATTCGAACGACATGGCCAAGCCAGCGGAGCCGATTTTAATTCGCTGCATTATGTCCATGTCGTTGTAAAGCTCATACAGCTCATCGTTCCATCGTCTACGGTACTCGCCGTCGCAAACGCGTAAAGGCCCGTAAGCCTTCCGCAAAATCTTTCTCTCAAACACTCCAAGAGCCGCCTCATCGGATGTTGTCATTGTCCATGCTTCTGCGGCATATACCAGCACGGGCATGATGAGTGACTTATAGAGTGTGGTTTTCGAATGTCGGTAGAGGACTTTATTACTGAATTGCCTACTCAGTCCAGAGTAGCACTTGTTGGCTAGAGCGGTTCTGAATTCGATTTCCATGCTGACATTATTATCGGTGTTAATGCTGGTTCCCAAGTAAACGAAATTCTCTACTTTCTCGAAATTATAACTGTCAAAAGTGACGTGGGTACCAAGACGTGAATGTGCTGACTGTTTGTTTGATGACAGGAGATACTTCGTCTTGTCCTCGTTTAGCACCAGACCCATTCGCTTTGCTTCCTTATCCAACTTGGAAAAGGCAGAACAGAATTTTATTATCTTCTCCAACATCAGATTAAAGAAATCACTTGAAAGGGAGTCGCCCTGTCTGAAACCCCGTTTGGTGACGAACGGCTCGGAGAGGTCTTTCCCAATTCTGACGGAGCTGGTGGTAGTGCTCAACGTCATTTTACACAGCCGTATTAGTTTTGAGGGGATGCCAATTTCAGACATATCGACGTATAGGCAACTCCTTTTAGTGCTGTCGAAAGTCGACAAATATGTGGTCAGTGTCGCTCCTTTTCTCGCGGGTATTTTCCAAGATTTGGAGTATTGTGAATACCTGCTCTATGGTGAATTTGCCAGGTCTAAAGCCACACTGATAAGGCCCAATCAGTTCATTGACGGTGGGCTTCAGCCTTTCACTCAATACGCTCGATAAGACCTTGTAACCTATGCTTAGAAGGCTAATCCCGCGGTAGTTGGCGCGAATGGCAGGGTCGCCTTTCTTGTGGATTGGGCAGAGCACACTTAAATTCCAGTCGTCGGGCATGCGTTCATCTGACCATATTGTGACCAAGAGTTGATACATGCACCTTATCAACTCCTCGCCGCCGTACTTCAACATAAATTTTAGAGTACTTAAAAATATAGGAACAAAAAAAGAGAACATCATAAATGCGAGGTACTGAGCAATGTTACTCAGCAGTGCTCTGCTACATAAAACACTGTTCCCTTTTTTCCAGAGTACTTAAGTATATTAATTGCATTCAGTAGTATTTGAAAACTTCATAGGAGGAATACTTATGAAGTTTTTTCTTTTAAAATTTTAGCATTTCACATAATGTTATGAAAAAACATAAAATTTCTTTTTATTCAAAATTTTCACTATATATGTACTTAAAATATTATTGAAAAAAAGTTCGAAGCTTACATATATATGTAGGTATGTATGTGCGTATATAACAACCGCCGAATGCTAGCAGCTTTTATCATTTAATCGCTGATTTATGTACAAACATATAATGTAAATTTTTCAAATAACCAAAAATGTGTGACCATTTTCCCGCGACCTCTCTTTATGAGCACTTTTAATTGTCAAATCGATATTTTCATTTCCCAATACCAGGCGCTCATACATGTGAAATAACCATATATATAATACTCCTATAATGGCAGTAAGAGCTAGTACCGTCCGAAAACACTACAGAACAGATATATCAATAAACACGTACGAAAAAAAGGAACACATACGTTTATAAATAAACATGTACACAACACATATACAAAAACGGCACTCAAGTACACAATGGCTGCGTTTCTTTATACATTCCGGATAATCTAATTTCACAGCCGGAATAAACAGAATGCGTTTGAAATATACGTCAACATATCATCAGGAACGTTCTAAAGAATAAATAAACAAAAAAGTTTATTCCAAACGTTCAGAATGAATAAAGAAATGCAGACAATACATTGACAAAAACGGTACTAGACTGTCTCGCTTTGATTTCGGAATGCTAACGCATTGGCTGCGTTTCTTTATACATTCCGGATAATCCCATTTCACAGCCGGAATAAACAGAATGTGTTTGAAATATACGTTAACATATCATCAGGAAGGTTCTAAAGAATAAGTAAACAAAAAAGTTTATTCCAAACGTTCAGAATGAATAAAGAAATTCAGCCATTGAGAAGTTAGCTTACTGCCAATATAGAAGTATTACATATATGGAAATAACAAGTATTCTATTTCTACTCAGAAAATTGTTTGTGTAAATTTTTAAATTTCCGAAATTCTACTTGTTAATTTCAAATGCTTCTACAAACGAATTAAAAAATTCTACAAACAAATACATGCGTATAGAAAACTTGCCAACGGGGCCAGAAGCGCTCCATTTGAGCTATTGGAGCGCTCCATATTCAGCAGTGACCGCTCCTTTCCTAATTTCACACTTCATTGTACTTTCACATTCATTAGAAAGAAGCGCGCCCTTGCTGCTCCCAAAGAAGCCCTTGGTGAGCTCTTCAACTAAAGCATTTAAAAAGCGATTCATGCAAATTTTAATTTTTATATTATTTATTGCACATAAATTAACTTTTTTTCAAAAGAAAATTTTTTATGTTACTACTCCAAATCATGATACAAAAAAGAAGGTAGTTTCATTACTACTATTTTTTGATTATAAAGCAGATTTTTGACATTTCTCCAGATGTAAACATTAAGCATAGCTTTGCCACATTGAAATTTTTTGATAGGAGAGATTTTCTTTTAAATATTTGGGAGTAAAATTTACATACAGATGATGTGTTCGATAATCAAATTTAAACTCTTTTCTCAAGCGTTTAAAAGATCCTTTGAATAATGTCGATGTGCAAAGATGAAGAAATAAAATAATATCTAATTTTGAAACATTTATTTATTAAAAAGCTGTTTTTCATTTTATTTTAAACAAAATAAATTAATTGACATAACAAAACTCTTTTTTTTGTTAAATAGTCCGAAGATGTATTGTTAGATATTTCGTCATTAAAACATAGTCCAAAACCAGGATTCGGAGAAGGTTGAATGGTCTTATTGCCCTCACAATGAAAGGAGTCACAATTTAGAATTATCCGGAAGTGAAGTATCTATAAGTAACTCTGGATACAAAACTACCGTGGAAATCTAACGAGGAACGTAAAACCTCTAAAGAATGCGCAACATTTTGGCAATGTAAACTGGTCTTTGGTAAAACGTGGGGTGTGTCACCATAGGGAATCCTCTGGATTTATACCTCTATGACCAGACCCATAATTAGCTATGTGTCAGTGGTATGGTTGAGCAGATTCTCAATCAAGGGCGTGGGAAGTCTGCTTGCAAAACTTCAGAGAACTACTGTCATGTGCGGTACGAAAGATTTCTCTACAACACGAGGCGTTTCTCTTGATGCACTGCTGCACTTAGCGTCATTTTGTGTTGTCATACGTGGGCAAGCCTTAAAGACCCCCTGCAAACTAAAAATAAACGGATGCTGGTATAACACTGAGTGGGCCAGGCGGAATTTGCTGGCGGCAGAGATCTTAGCACTTGTGTCTTTGCAATGTCACCGGATAGTACGCCACCTTTACCCTTGTTCAAGAGATTCCCTGAAGCCGAATGCTGATTTAATACCAGCACTGAGCCCGGACTCACACATAATCGAATATTCACTTATGGCTCCAAAACTGACTCTGGGTCAGGATCTGAGGTCTTTATCGGAGTTAATGGGGACAAGATTAACTTTTCTCTTGGCAAGTATGCTTCGGTCTTGCAGGCTGGAGTATTTGCAATCCTCAAGGATATGGACTACGTGGTGGAAAATAGGTGGAGCGGAAGGAGTTTACGGGACGACCAAGCTGCACTTAACACACTACTTACTTCCAGATTTTGAGTGCCAGTTAAATCGGGAGTACCTCCTATCGTTCATAACTATAATATTTATTTATTCATTCAATTACGCCAATCGGCTGTAAACTACATCGTTATTAACTAGTATAATTAACTACGTATACATAAGTGAAAGATAAAAATTTAATTAAAATGCCTTAGATTCGTACGAAAAACTGATAATGAACCCCAAAAAAGTTAATGTCTGCACAACAACTATTGACTGTATTGGCTATTCGGTTCCTTGGTCCGCAGCACATATAATTTTTTGAGGTTTTTATTGTACCTAATAACCTTTTCGATCTTAAGCCAGGTTTATTACAAACTAGTCCACCTTGTTCCAGGATTTCCGGGGAATCGATTTGACCGTTAATGATTTTATAAAAGAGGACTAGGTCCGATTCCTCCCTCCGAGTTTCTAACTTCTTAATTTTAAACAGCGTATAAATTTCTTCAATACTCATACTAGCTCGCCTTCGCTGCAAAAGATATGAGATGTGCTTGCACAGTTTATATTGTAAGTTTTCCAATTTACTAATTTGTGTGCTGGTACTAGGTGACAAAATTGACGAACAGTATTCCAATATTGGCCTCACTAGTGCAGTGTATAATCTTACAACTGTTGTAGGATTGTTTAAGTCGTTGCTAGATCTTAAAATAAAACCAAGAACCTTGTAAGCTTTAGATATGATTTTATCCACATGATCAGAATAAGTCAGTTTGTCATCGATGATCACTCCCAAATCCTTCATTGCTTTTACTGTAACAAGTTGTTGACCATAAATCTTATATTCTGTTGGATGAATGTGGCGCGACCAAGAGAAGCACATCGAAGCGCATTTATCAATGTTTATCTTTAGCTTGTTATGTGTACACCACCTACTAAGTTCGTCTATATCATGTTGCAGAATGATGGCATCATTCTTGCTGCTTATTTCCCTGAAGATCTTTAAATCGTCGGCATACAACAGGTGTTCCGATTTAAGTTTATTACCAATATCGTGGATAAAAATGTTGAACAGTATTGGACCAAAGTGAGAGCCTTGGGGGACGCCAGAGCTTACATCATACATATGTGATATATGGCCGTTAACCAGAACCTGCAGAAATCTTCCAGATAAATACGATTGAATCCAATCCAGCGCTTTATTTTTTACACCGTATTGACTCAGCTTATTGATAAGTATTTCATGGTTGACCATATCGAAGGCCTTACTGAAATCTGTGTAAACTGCATGTACACTCAGGCCACGATTCATAGCATTGAGAATATAGTTCGTATAACAAAATAGGTTGGTTGTTGTTGATCGACCACCAAAGAAACCATGTTGTGTTGTTGATATAATGTTTTTGAAGCTAAACGTCCTTTGTGGCAAGATTATCTTTTCAAGAAGCCTAGCGATGGACGATTGGATACAGATCTGTCTGTAGTTAGTTATATCAGACTTCAAACCCGATTTGTGTATTGGACTAATAAAAGCTACCTTCCAGGCTGACGGGAGGACACCTGTCCGTAGTGATTGCTCAAATATACCAGTTGTAGGTTCAGCAAGTCCTACTGCACAGTTTCTGAGAAACAGATTGGGTAGGTCGTCGGGACCAGCACCTTTTTTTATGTTGAGCTTCGATAATTCCTCAAAGACATCATTAAAACTAGTAACAAACTCTGTTAAATATGCGTCCTCGTATCTGGTGAATCTATTATATGCTTGTGCCACGAGTTTCGCAGACTTATTATCGCAGATGCTTTTAAAGAATGCAGCAAATAGGTCACATACTTCTCTCCCATTTTCAGCGTACCTTTCGCCCCAGGACATTGAAGAGGGAATGTCTACATCGTTGCGCCTCTTGTTTTTAACAAATTTCCAGAATTGGCTGGCATCCGTTATGACTAGTTCCTCAATTCTTAATCTATAGTTGTTGTAACATACTTTGCTGAGTCTTTTGCATTCTTGCCTCAGTCTACTGAAGTTCTGATAAGCAGTAATCGATTGAGTTTTTTTGTAGTTTTTATGTGTCTTCTTTTTAAGTTTAATTTTGTTGATCAACTCTTTGGAAAACCAGTTGGGATGGTCATTCACATTACGTACTTCGTTGTACTGCTGACAACCCACCAGGCTCATTTCGTTGAAAAGCAGGTTCTGACATTCTTCTTGAGGGTTGCTACTTGGTATGTTGTAATCACCCATGATTAAAAGTTTACAATTAGGATACTTTAATTTTAAAGCTGCGATTGTAGCTGCATGTTCCGCGTATAAACCAAGCGTCGATTTCGGGGGTAAGTAAATACACCCTATTATAATACCATTCATGGCAGAATTTACCTTGACGAACACTTGCTCAATCTTTTTGTTTTCGACTGGTATGAGCTCTACAATAATTTTGCGCTTCACGGCTATGAAGACACCGCCACCGCTTATGGCTGCTCGTTAAATAGTCTCTGTCTTTTGTAAATAGGACATATGTATCGCTGATTATTTCGCCATCAGATATAGAGGGGTTTAGCCAGGATTCACTTATACATATAATGTCACTATGACAGCTAGTTGAAGAGGTCAGAAATTCATTCAATTTGGTTCTCAGACCTCTTGTATTTTGATAATATATTGTGAGCTTATGATATTTATCATATCATGAATTTCAATTTGCGTTATTGCGCATATCGAAGACAAATTTCCTTATAATTTTGTAAATATTTTTTTTTTTTACAATAAATAAATGATTATTGAGGACTAGGTATGGCAGCACAAGATGTCACAATCTGCTTAATTGTCAGGTAGTTAACATGGCGTCCGAAAAGTGACAATGAAACTACCTTCTTTTTTGTATCATGCTCAAAATTATATTTATTTCTGAGCATTGTTGGAAATTTAAAAATTTATTTTTTACTTTGCTTTTGTACTGCTCCGTACTTGCTTCTTTGGGGAGCAGCTAACTTTCAGTCCCGTTGGGTTAATATAAATAAAATAAAAAAATAAATAACAATTTGATAAAATACAATTTGTACAGAAAACACGAAAGAATATAAAGAAATCGAATTCAAAATTGCTTTTCATAAAAAAACTAACTGACTCAAATCTGTCCAATATAGAACCAGTTCAGAAAAGAAAAAATATACAATATTCGAGTTCTAAAATTTTTTCTCATAAAAAAATGTATTGTCCCAGAACTAGTGATGGGCGAAATAGCGATTTTTCAGTATCAGTGAAAAGAGTGATTGCGATTTTTAAATCACAGTGATTTATTTTTTATGGCTATTGCGATCGCTAGTTCTTTTAATAACATAGGGTTTACACCAGACAATACTGTCACGACTAGGGAATCCAATCCCGCAAGTGCGTGGTCCCGCAAACTATATCTTTACGCGTTGATACAAACTTTGAAATAAAAAACTGAAACGTAAATAACGCGATCTATCAAATCAAACTGCGTGCTTGAAAATGTCCATTTAAAACAACCATATTCACAATGAAAAATAAAAAATTGTAAAATCACCATTTCTACCATGATAGCGAAAAATCACCATTCGCAACTTTTGTTGACTAGCTATTGCCAGATGTGATTTTCATTCACATTAAAACAACCATATTCACAATGAAAAATAAAAAAAAAGGTAAATCATCATTTCTACCATGATAGAGAAGAATCACCATTCACAACTTTTGTTGACTATCTATTGCCAGATGTGATTTTCATTCACAGCGAGGTATCATGTGAGTAGAAAAATCACCAATCACTGATATTGTGGCCTTGCTGTAGCAATCACTATTAGCGATTTTTAAATCACAGTGATAAAATCACCAGTAGTGAAATATCGTTAATCACTACCCAGAACTGTCCAAAATGGAAGCAGTTCAGAACTAGTTCGAAAGTTCTGCAGAGGGGGACAATTTCCACTTCGTAGGACATCGCCATGTAAAAAGAGACCGTAAAGACTGTAAAGAGAACAGTACCGTCTCTTAGAGAGCTAGTTCTGAACTAGCGCGATTTACTGCAGGGGTATGTACACTTACATATACATACTCAGATGTGAACAGTCAAATACGTGCGTAATAAATTCTTGTATGAAACTATTATTTTTAAATGCGAACATTTTTAATCGATAATCAAATATAAAGTATTCATTTTTACTCTGCATTATTACCCTCACTGTAAGTTCAAATTTTTTATATTGAAATTTATGTTCGTAAAATTTACGGCATTTGACCACGCGCACCATTAGATCTTTTTTTTCTAACCCATTGCCCATTTTGGGTTTCTTTTGTCGATCCGCGGACTTTTGGAGCCCATTTGAGGGAGTAATTTGAGTTTCTTGCTAGCTCAACATCGCCCGGACTTTTTTGCGGGCGAATTTGAGAAAATTACCATAAGAAGAAGAAAAATTAATAGTTGCGTTCGACAACACAAAAATGTTTAATATTTTTTCCTAATTTTTACAAGTTGGCGTTCGATAATGACAAAAAATTATCCATCACTCCAAAATTGAAAGAGCAGAAGTTCAATTTGCTGCAAGAGAAACGTTCATTTTGTGCTGGAAAAATATTAGCCAGCAAAAATTATCCATCACGAAAACATATAGTCTGAAAACAAATGGTTGCAATTTTTGCTTTTTGGCTGCCTGCTATGTGACTTTATGATAGTGCTAACTAATTTTTACTTCCAGAAATGTTCCTGGCGAACACTGAACGTTCACTTTCCTTTCTTCTTCCATGGAGGCAACATGAATTTCAGTTTGTTTACATATAAAACAAACACAAAGTCTGCTGGTGTGTCTTCTTCTTCCTGTTTTTGCAAGTGATGGCTAAACTTCTGTTTGTTTACTTTTTTGCTGTTTCTTCTCTTTGTTAGAGAATTTTCGGTTGATTTTGATTGTTGGCTGGTGTTGGCTAGTTTTGTTATCGAACATAACCAGGTATGAAAATAAACTATATTGTACGTTACAATTTCGTTTCGCGTATTACTTCAACAGTTCGGTACAATACAGAAAAAAATGGCTAAGTTCACTTTGGCGATGGTACACTATAGCCGTTTAGTAGTTACAGACGAAACAACAAAGGAAATGCATCGTGCAGAGAAAAAGATATGTACATACAAAAACTAAACACAAAATGAATAACTGTAACGAATTATACAAAATTAAACATGGTTTTTAAATTCTATTGGATATGAAAATTGACGGAAAGAAAAAAATTATTTTTCACGTATGTAATTGAAACGTTTGCATACATATTTAACGTACTTTATGGTACAATTGTCACAAACGAAAAGCAAACGTTTCTCGTTGGGGAAAATGACAGTGAACCTAACAATTTGTTTCTGACTATGTACAACACTGTACAAAACCACAAATCATATGATGATCGATGAGCAAATGGGTATTGTTTTGTACAGTTCATTTTCGTACCCTGAACATAACTAATAATAAGCGAACTTTTACTAATGATTATCTACATATTTAGCTGTATCTTTCTTCGATTGATAAATGAAAAAATATCACGTGAACTGCGAGTATTAACTTAACGGGGTTGGCATTGAAATTCTGTTACTATAAAATTTGGAACACGAAATTCTGTTTAACAAAATTGTGGTTTCCAAA
>NW_023458582.1:364952-379497 GCF_013731165.1 Rhagoletis pomonella | reverse complement strand
GAATGGGTCTGGTGGTGAACGAGGACAAAACGAATTATCTCCTGTCATCACACAAACAGTTAGAGTATACGCGTCTTGGCACCAACGTCACTGTTGAAAGTTACAAGTTTGAAAAAGTAGACGACTTCGTTTATTTGGGAACCAGCATTAAGAGCAATAATAATGTCAGCCTTGAAATCCAACGGAGAATCACTCTTGCCAACAAGTGCTACTTTGGGCTGAGTAGGCAATTGAGAAGTAAAGTCCTCTCCCGTCGAACAAAGATCACACTCTATAAGTCACTCATCATGCCTGTGCTGGTGTATGGCGCGGAGGCATGGACAATGAAAGCGTTGGTGATGGCGAATATCGCAGTCGATTTAACGATGAGCTGTATGAGCTTTACAACGATATAGACATAGTGCAGCGAATTAAAATTCAGCGGCTCCGCTGGCTGGGCCATGTCGTTCGAATGGACAGAAACGCTCCTGCTCTGAAAATATTCAACGCGGGCCGCGATGCTGGTAACAGAGGTAGAGGCGTTGGAAAGACCAGGTAGAGAAGGACTTGGCTTCACTTGGCATTTCCAATTGGCGTCAGTTAGCACAGAAGAGAAATGACTGGCGTGCTGTTTTGGACTCGGCCAAAATCGGTTAGGCGGGTACAGCACCAATAAAGAAGAAGAAGGATCTCAACCAAATTAGTATGGGACCACATATGAGACACAGGCCTTCCAATAAAAAAAGAATCATCGAAATCAATCAACGTGGTCCCAAGTTATGCGGTAACATACATAAAAAAAATATTCCGGCGAATTGATAAGCTTCTCCTTTTTGGAAGTCGATTAAAAAATACGTAATTAACTATATTAAAAGATAGATTTTTTCCAAATTTTTACTATTTTTTACAACGCTTTTATCAACTTGCAATGTTGTATGTCCAGACCGCTTTGAATGTTGTATGTCCAGACCACCATTTATACTAGCTGCATTTTTTTGTAAGCGAGCGACAAAAGAATGCTCAACTCTGGTAAAATTTCCATTTAGCTACTTAAGCAACCCTGTTGGCAGGTGGCAAGAAAATGTGATTAGTTTAACGGGATTTAGATACAAAAATCAATTTAAATGAGTAATTAGGCGAGGTATTTGCGTAATATATATACTCTTTTAAAATATAAGTCACGTATAAAAGGAAGCAAAAATTTCCCTCTCCACTTTCCCATTAACAATTCACAATAGAGCCGTTTTTTCACTTACCAACACTAGCCTTCAGGTCGCGTATTTTTTTACCGACCTGGCTGAGCTCGGATAAATAGCCGGGTTTGTGTTGTTGCTTTGCGTGTATTTCGTTATTTAAGCGAGTGTTCTTTTGTAGCTCGGTTGCAAAAGAATGCACCTACTATAAATGTAGCAAAGCTATTTATGGAAAATTCTAGATATCAACCTAGTCTAGATATTAACCTCGTTGTAGGCATCATATCAAGGAGATACAATTAAAAGACTCTAGATGTCGCCCCGCCAGAAGAAGTTAAATATTGCGCCTAAATATATGCACTATTTATATACGTCACAGCGGAAATGGACGACACGCTATTTCATTAAATGAAATAAACTGCTGCTATATGTATGTATGTACATATGTATGTTTATACTAAATGTGAGCAAACAACATTGGCGCATATTCATAGTCATATTTAGTACTCAACTAAGTCCAAACTATTCTAAGTAACAACTAAAGCTATTCATAGTCGCCTTAGTTTCGACTTTTCTGGCTAAGTACCAACTTAAAATTTAGTTTCGGCTGCAGCTGCAACTAAGTCGTAACTAGGAAGAAGTATTTTATCAAATGAAGGGAAAACAGACGAAATATGTAAAAATTAAGTTGGTAGAGGGTGATTTTGATAATATTGAATAATCTCCAATTAAAATTTACAAAGATCGATCCATTTTATTCGGAAGATGAAATTAAATGCGTATTACAATTCGAATAAAGCTAAATCACAAATTTATAATTGGAATAATTTAGATAAATTCTCAAATAATAAGTCAGTTTCACGCTAGTTCTTTTAAAGTAAATTTGTGCATAACATTTAGATATCTACTATTTGTATGTTTCACAGCATGCTTTCGATAAACATCGACTTCACATCACTGCGGTTGTTCCGGCTATTTCACACAATTAACAAGAAAATGATACCTTATTCTTTTGCAAAATCATGCAATTAAAATAAAAATTACATAAACGGATGATCAAACTTGACATTATTTAATAAAAATGTAATTTTTCCAAAATATCGTAAAGAAAAATCGATACATTTTCAAACTCATTTTGCTATATCGTAAACTAAGTCGAAACTACTTAGTAGAAGTCTGAAATGCGGTACTTAAATTTAAGTTGCAACTTTGTTAGTTTCGACTTAGTTGCTGGACTATGAATACGCGCCATTGTGCTTGCATAGTCTTCTGTTCTCTTTCACTGCAAGTTGAATTATTTTAATATCTATTGCAAAATTTTGTACAGACAAGACAAAAAAGTAGAAAATAAATATAAATGGTCTAAAAAGTAGAAAATAATATTTCTCAGTCCCACAGAATTTGTTTTGATAACTTTTGATTTTGAAATTTTAGCAAAAGTCATTATATACAATTAACGACATTGAAAATGAAAGGCGTGGGGCGCATGTAATACACTTGAATTGATATGAAAAGTAACATATGTATGTATGTGGGCATATGAATAACGACCGCTTAAAATCTATCTCAAATTTATACTTTCGCTGTAGAATGTTATGCACCCTGCAGGGAGTGACGTTAGCTTATACCTAACTTTAGTCTGTTTACGCGAACACTAGTGCTAACTATTAACTGTGTATTTTGTTCGAAAAAAGCTAACTACTTTTGTGGGGCGATGGCCGCAAAAATGTCAGACCTGGATACCTCTGCATTACATGTCAACTAACTTGTAACTAACTACTTTTGGACATAAAATATCAATAAGAAAAACAAAATATTTTTTTGTTTTTTTACTTTTTTATTTACTTATTTATTTACTTTATTTTATTACATTTCATATTTGTTTACATATTCTGCTCTGGGTGGCCCCACATTCGAACACCGTCAGACATAACTTCAAAATGATAGTATAAAATTTCGATCTTCCTTTTATTTGTCCTGAATATGAAAAAGAATCTGCGAAGTTCAGAAAAAAAGTGTATTGAAAGTAATTTTTGTATGAGGATATTTAATAGAAACTTGTAAAGAAAACCAACTCCCGATTGCGTCTGCATGACTCCTGCACGACTTTACAATTCACTTTAAGTTGGTTTTGTCATAGCTAATTAAAAGTGAGGTATTAATCGAAATCTCGCCAAAAAGCTAACTATAAGTTGGTTAGTTTTAACAATTGATAATTTTTCACTGAAGGGTAGTTTGACTATTGTCAATGAAATCGAATGCTTTGTACTGCATGCGCTCCACGTTTTTCGATTTCAATGTCATTAATTGTTTATAATGACTTTTGCTAAAATTTCAAAATCAAAAGTTATTTTTTAAGAAAAACATACTTTTTGATTTAAAAAAGGACATAATCTCGTTTTTCTAGAAATATGTATATATTATTTATATAGGTATACCTACTCAATGAAAGGTATTTCAATTACGTTTCAAACCATATCCACGTTTTGAAAATCGGTTCAATAATTTTCGAAAAATAAGCTTTTTGAAATATTGTAAATTCCCCCTGGCACCGGGCCTCTTAATATGCCGCAAAACGAAATTCATGCCATCAAAATCAAGAATAAGCGACGCCCAATTTTTCTTTTTTCTAGCACTTTTACCAATATCAAAGATATTTATACCGAAATTTTTCTGAATATTTTCTTTTTTGTGCCATAGAAAATATAAAAATTATTTAAAATTTCTAAAAAAATAATTGTTCCCTTAATCGCGCCCCCATTTATATTTCACAGTTCAATTTAGGTTGAAAAGTATGCTCGGAAAAACATTTCCTATTCACTGCATTACCCACACTTTCCAGTGATTTAGGACTTTTCTCTTCTTAGGTAGCAATTTAGACGTACACGCACACAACCAAAATATTAATATACATACGTTGTCAAGCGCCATTATCCAAATTTATTAATTGTGCGCATGCGTTGTCAGTCAAATACGACGAGGAATTTCGAATACACGAGCACCACAAGCACTTGCGATCAGTGTTGCCGCGAATTATTTTTAGTGGTAGCCAAATTCCTTTAAAAAAAAGGGCTAAAAAAGAGCTAAAAAAGTCATTGTGGCTAAAAATGGTAACTAAAATTTTTTACTTACATATACATATATAAGTATACACGCAAACATTTTCAATAAGTAATGGTATAGAAAAACAATGAACCCTGAAAAAAAAAAACAAATATTTTATCCAACCAAAAACCTTTTTGTATAAAAGGGGAAATTTACGACACCAGTTTGCTCGGCTCCATCAATTGTTGATTGTACCATCAGGCTCGAAGCATATAACTTACCAGCATGCTGGTACAATATTTATTTCTTAGAAATGAGATTAGAACCGAAATTTCATAATTTTTCTACCATTTTGTCAAACAATGTTTTTTTTTAATTCAAAACTGCAATATCGAGAACTTAATCTTCCACAAACACGGCTTTGACTCATATAGTGCAAGAAATTTTCGCCAACATACTTTTTACTTAGAAAATTGAGCTAATTTCACCACTCACGACACCAGCATGCTGGTACAATCATAAAATTTTCAAATAGTTTTTGAAGTCGCACCAGCAGCTGGTACAATCACACCACAAGAACATAAGTACACAGTCAATCGACTTGATGGGCCATTTAACAAATTAAGCATATTAAGGGCCATACACTTGTCTATTTTAAACTATAGATAGATCGTTATGAGATAAGTTAACTGCCCTAACACTTTTACAGTACGTATGTATAAAAACGTAAAGAAAATACAATACATATATGTATATATATCAGCCTTTCTTAGTTTAAAAACTCATCTCTTACATAAATGAAAAAAAAGATCAAATTAAGCATATACAACTTTTTCATGCCAAGTATAAATAAATTCTCCAAAGGGCTAAAAAGGGCTAGGGGCAATTTTAAATTTATGTGGCCAAAAAAAGCATGTGGTAGCTAAATCTAGCCACCAAAGGTCTAAAACGGCAACACTGCTTGCGATTACTACAAGCAAGCGTGTAGTATTTTCTGTACACGTTGGCGTAGCGTCCAGTGTTGCCAAACATTTTTTTTATTTTTTACCAAAATCACCGAAAAAAGTTACCAAATTCAACAAAAAATTACCAAATTAATTTTATGTACAGAACTAATGTGCACAAACATACGTTATTACGTTATTTTGGCAGTTAGGGCTCGACATGTATATTTGTACAGTTCTGCACATAAAATAAGTTTGGTAATTTTTAATAATATGTTAAAACTTGTCAAAATATGGTGCGGCTATAATTTTTTCGACCACTGTATGTAAACAAGGGACAAGAAAATATATCAAAAATTCAACGCTTGAAGGAAAGCTTTCGACTCACACATAGACAGAGTGAAGTCCCCCGCTGAATGCCGTAGCTTTTTGAACGAGAACATACATATTTTCGTAGAATTCTACTCATATATATGGTTGCCGGGTACACCGGTAGGTTCCCACGACAGTCGGGTCTACGTAACAGGAACAACCCAGATTTATATCTGGCCAAGGACTGTCACTCCAGCAACACTCCCCAAAATCTCTTTGGGGAATATGTATGCTGTTACAATAACAACAACCACCCAAAACCTTCCAGGAAAGGGCACGGTGGATATACTTAGCAATAGCCACTTTCAAGCAGTTTGTTAAAGATCACACCATTCTAGTAGCCAAGGAACGCTGGAACAATTTCACCTTGTGAAACTTTCAGGATTACCAGGTATTTCTATAAAAGGAAACGCTTACGGGCCACTTACTAATGTGGAATCAGAACCATGTAAGACCGAATCGAAAAAGTTACCAAATTGAAAAATAAATTACCAAATTACCAAACTTGATAAATAAAGAAAAAAATTACCAAAGCGGCAACGCTGGTAGCGTCGTGTGCCTGTATTGTACACAATTTGGCTCAACAGAAGAAGTATGACTAAATTTGCACTCGCGATGAAGAGTAGTGGCTTTGCGCGGAGAGAGATAAGCATTCTACTTTGGAGTACAAAGCAAAGAGTGCTTGCAAGCGTAGAAGAGACAAATGTAATTCTGCAACCCTTTAATAGGTGCGTTCGTTTAAAATCTCCAGCAGAAACCAACCAACTGCCAAATTCCGGCGAAATGTCATCTGTTCTCTCACAAGAGAGAAATATCCAAAATAGTACGCGAACACAAGAATGATGATATTCTCTCAATCGTGACGCGAACAGAAAATTTGCAGAAACTTGCAAGTTAGACGAACAGCTGATATAATTTTTGTTTACATACAAAAGTGTAAAATTTAAAACGTACGAAAAGTCATCGCCAAGTGTTATACTGACACAGTTTATTGATAAAACAAATAACTACTTATTTCTTACAAGTTTAATTAGTCGCATTTTGTAATTTTTATCTTCCAAACCAACAAATTCAATTTTGTGATTTGCGTAAATGCCAACCAGCTGTTTTTGATCAGCTGTTTTCCTGTTGGCAAAAATTTTTCCAGCAGAAACCAGCAGCTTCCCCTCAAAATGAAATGTCAGTTTGCTCTCTCAATTTCCCCTACTTTGCAAGTTTTTTGCGTACGCGAACGCAAAAACTTGTAAGTTTTGGTTAAACATGAACAATTAACAGCTACGCGAACGAACCTAATATCAAGCCAGCCTTCCCAATAATTACCACTTTTCGCCATAAGTATGGTAGTGATAACATATGTAGCTGTGTCGAATTTCAGGACATTAGCGTAAGCGGTTCCAGAGATAAGCTATATGAGAAGTTCAGTTGGTATGGAAGGTGCTTCGCCCCTTTTTCCAATGCATTTGCAATATATGCATCAGTGCAAAGTTTCAGTTGCCCAGCGTAATTAGTAGAGATATATTGGTTTTTTACGTTTTAGTCTATATAAGAATTTTAGGAATATCCCAAGCTACATACCGACTAAATTTTTGGCCGGCATATTTATTTTCAAGGTGCTGGCATAAATAAATATAAACCAAGGCGGTGCAGCCGTTATTTAGTTTAGTGAAATATATTGTACAGAGAACTGCATGAAATTGTAAAGCGTGACCTCTCAGATTTCTTAATTTTTTGGCAGCAACAACAAAAAGTTTTGATTTTTTGAAGCGAAAAACCTTCCACACAGAAGTTCCAAAAAAGTGCGATTGGTTATGCTTGAACACACTTAATTGAATGTCAATAAAATTAAGTTTGTGGTTATATCAAGGCGAAATTTTGAGAACAGTCCGTTGCTAAGTCTAAATATAAACAACGACGGACTGGAAAAAGTTCATACATTCAAATACCTAGGAATAATGATCGACGATAAACTAAAACAAAAAACAATGGTTTCTATACTAATTCTAAAACTGCATTTAATTCCATGCATTAGTTTGTGTGTGATGCGCTTACAAACATACAGACAGACAGACCAAAATTATAAAAATTTTAGATTTGGCTTCTGTTGATCTAATAAAATATTTTTAAAAGTAAGCTTCTTTAGTTTAATGTCCGTATTTTTATATTTTATTTATTTTACAAATTTAAATGAATACAATTTTTCCAGCAGTTGGCAAATCCCCTTAAAAATATTTTCGGCATTAAAATTTCTTAGCCTCTTTATTTTGATGCCAATATTGCAATATTTAATTTATGCTATCAATTAAATTAAATAAAAGCTTTCAAATTGATGGCAACCTTCCACAAACATCTTTTCAGCTGTAAGCCTTTGTAAACCTCCTTCTTTAGACGGCCATCTTGCAGTATTTACTTTACCGTATCAATTGATCTTAACTGAAATTTTAAACACAGGTGGAAATTCTCTAATTTTTTTCTTCTATATTGTAACACCCGATTTACATGATTCAAGTACTTGAAAGCAATTCTTGCTCATTCTCTTTTGTGTTTTCCATTCGCTTTTACACGCTTCAATTCTGTTGAATTCAAGTTTTTGGTTCCTTAAATCAGAAACAACGAAAATGCCGAAAGCAAAGCAAGAAAGTTGAAACGACTTGACGGTACAGACGCATGTGTACTCGTCCCTTTTCTTCTTACCCCCTCTCTTCCACATGCGAGCAGAATTGAATTCAATACTTGAACTGTGTAAAAGCACTCTAGACCTCTAGCGATACATAGGTGAAAACTGCATTCAATTCCATGTTTTCGAGTGATGCGCGTACAAATATACAGACAGACAGAGAGTCAAAAATTCTAAAAATTGCTTATTTGGGCTCTGTAGCTCTAATATAAACCCACCATATTAATTTTTCTTTAATATCTATAAGGTACAGACGTCGGCCTGTTACAATTTTATTATAAGTATAGATATAGATTTCATTTATTTTATCAATTTAATACAAAAAATTATTTTAAACAGGTGGCAACCCTCCCTAAAAATATTTTCGGCAATAAAATTTTCTAAACCGCTTCAGTTTGATACCCATATTGCAATATTCAATTTATCTTATAAATTAAATTAAATTAAAATCTTCAAGCAGGTGTCAACTCTATTTTTGGCTGTATATATTTTAAGCTAGGCCTCGAGCAATACGTCGTTGAAAACTGCATTCAAAACCAACCATTCGTTTTCGAGTGATGCGCGTGCAAGCGCAGACAGACAAAAATAGTAAAAATGGTTGATTTGGCTTCTGGTGCTCTAATAAAGACCCCCCACATTAATTTTTCTTTAATATCTGTAATGTACAGACCAGGGTTGTTGCGAATATTCGCATTCACATTCGCAACGGCGGAGCTTCGCATTAATTTTAACATTCGCATTCGCATTCGCTTTCGCATTCGCTTTCGCATTCGCAATAATCAATGCGGAGCTTTTGCGAATGCGAATGTTTTGCAAGTACACCAATAAAACGTATATATGGCAAACAAAATGACAAATTGTAACCAATATGTTTGCCTGTGGTCGTGGGAGTATTTGTGTAACAAAACTGGTCAAATGTCATATTTATCAACTTTGATAAAAATGTCTTTAAACATATTAGGGGTATTCTCGACGTCTTGCACGATGCACGGATCAGTGTTGCCGCGAATAATTTGTAGTGGTAGCCAAATTCCTTAAAAAAAGGGCTAAAAAAAGCCGTTGTGGCTAAAAATGGTAGCTAAAATTTTTTACTTACATATACATATTTAAGTATACATGCAAGCATTTTCAATAAGTAATGGTATAGAAAAACAATGAACTCTGGAAAAAAAGCTTATATTTTATCCAACCAAAGAAATTTTTGTATTAAAGGGGAAATATACGACACCAACTTGCTGGCTCCATCAAGTGATTGTACCATCAGGCTCGAAGCATGCTAGTACAATATTTATTTCTTTACAAATGAGGTCGAGGAAAGATCGAAATGATTAGAGCCGAAATTTCACAATTTTTCTACCATTTTGTTAAACATTGTTTTTTTTTATATCATATAGTGCAAGAAATTTCCGCCAAAATAATTTTTACTTAGAAAATTGAGCTAACTTCACCACTCACGACACCAGCATGCTGGTACCATCATAAAATTTTCAAATAGTTTTTGAAGTCACACCAGCAGCTGGTACAATCACACCACAAGAACATACACGGCCAATCGACTTGATGGGCCATTTAACAAATTAGGCATATTAAGGGTCGTAAAATTATCTATTTTAAACGATAGTTAAATCGGTAATAGATAAGCCAACAGCCCTAACACTTTTAGAATATGTATGTATAAAAACGTAAGGAACATACAATAAGTATATGTATATATCAGTCTTTCTTAGTTTAAAAATTCATCTCTTACATAAATGAAAAATAAACTGAGATAAAATTAAGCATATACAACTTTTTCATGCCAAGTATGAATAAATTCTCCAAAGGGCCAAAAAAAGGGCTAGGGGCAATTTTAAATTTATGTGGCCAAAAAAACTATGTGGTAGCTAAATTTAGCCACCAAAGGGCTAAAACGGCAACACTGGCACGGATTGCACGAAATGCAAAAATACTATTCCGAATTTCGAAGAGTACGAGAGCACCTCATTGCAAATTGGTAGCATGCATGGGTAGCAAGCAGCAAAATTATGTATCAAATACAATAGCAAGAGACAGCAAAAAAATGAAGTGAGCGAGATGAGAGGAATGAGAGAAATATGTAGCAATTGCAACAACAAAACAACTAGCACAGGGTCGCAATTATCTTGCTTTTCTAATTTGCAAAATATATACATACATGGGTTTCGACCAAGAATGATAGAATACAAGATTGCGCCGATCGCAGCAGAATTCGTGAGAGTAATTTTGGCGTGACGTCACTGTAGAGTTGACAACTGAGAGCGGCGAGAATGAGGGCGACTAGTGATGCGCTGAATTGTCCCCAATACTCGGTACCCAATACTTAAAAAAAGATGTCGGTACCCTATACTTCCTTTTCGGTATCCGATACCGATTATTTACATTAAACCCTCGCCATTATATGCATTTCAGGTTTAGAAAAAACTTTCATTACTAATTTATATGATATCGGCTAAAACACTTGAACTTATCGCCACAGTAAAATATTATTTTATCAGTTTTAACCTTAGTCGATCCAAGGTTCAAGAAAAATACTTTGACGCCTTTCAGGGGAGAGATTCTGTAGCCAGTTAGCGACAAGTTTCGGATCGATATCGCACTTGTTCACTTACAAATATTTGATATCAAACGTCGACAAAACCGATACCTATTCGAAAATTGTCGTTAACTGGTTACAGAATCTGTCCCAGGCCTACAAAAATGATATCGTCCGATTCAGCTGGAACAAAAATGCTTCAAACAAGTAAGGGTTTCTCTGTATTATGGCATCGAACCGACATATATACATCTTTGATTTGAATCAGTAAAAAAGCTCTATTGGCTCTTATATTCGGGTTTTGTTAGGCGTTTTTTCCATATTTTTGGCCCATGTGCGCTTTTATTCGAAACCTAAATGTTTCGGTACCGAGTATCGAGAGTATTGGGTACTTAAAAGTATTGACTCAGCACATCACTACTGCTGTCTTCTCTACTATGACGTCACCAAAACAGCTGATTCTGTCAAAATCACTGAGAGCCGAGTAGCGGTATCGTCATCGGCGCCACCTCTGTATTCTCTCCACCGTGGGTTTCGACGTTGCATATTTTGCAGCGATAGGAAATGTTGTTTCCCATGTATTTTGTTGTTTTGTGTTTGCAAGTTATGCAATCCATGCAATCCGTGCTATGTGCAATGGCTTTGCAAGATTAGGAGAATACCCCTATTATTTTTTAAGCTATATAACCGAGCTACCAATGAGCACTCATACAAGTTCCCACTTCCACTTGACCTTTGACGTACGTCAAAGAGAACATAGTCCTTTTAATAATATTTTTTTCCTGTGCTTTAAATACCTGCATTGGTTTCTTTCTTTATTATGATTTTTTTGGACCAAACCTAAAAAAACTACTAGACACAAAAGAATAAGTGTGCACTGTAATTCTTAACCAAATTTTCGAGATTTGCTTTTGATGTTACATACGTGTGTGCGTATGGAATAGTAGCTTATGTCGAAAAGCTGGCTTTAGTATAATGCGGCATTCCCTTTATACTTTAAAAAAACAAGGAATTTTTTTATGAGACTTAATAAGAATATTGACTTGCTAGTATCGGAACTATTTCTTGCACGTTTATTTGCCAAAAGTTCTTCAACGGCTCGGCGCCAGTGAGTCATTCGCAATCGTATGCTGCGAATGCTGCATTATACTAAAGCCAGCCTTTCGACATAAGGTACAATTCCATATGAACACAGATATATTCGTTTTAATAATTTCAAATGGGGCTCTTTGAGGGATTTATTTTTAGCAAACATTTTAAAACCCGTAATTTTGTTTACTTGTCGGGCAATATTTTTTCATAGGGATATACATTGGATCCTTGGCTAAAAATTTCTGTGGCAAAACTGTCTCTTCTTGGCTATTTAAAGTCAAAGAGTAAGCTCTTTCAATAGGGATTTACAACAGAAATGATCAACGTCTGGCTATAAAGAGAATCGATGCTCAAATAATTAAAAATCTATAGGTCTTACCTTTAATTAGATAATAATTACGTAACTATCCGAGATTCAAACACTTATAAAAAAAAAACGGTGTACAGACATCGACCTCCTACAATTTTATTATATGTATGTATGTATATATGTATGTATAAGCACGTTGCGAGGAGCATAGAAAAGGTTTCGATGAAAAAAAGTATTTTTTCTCAGGTTCAAAACTAGCCTCTCTTTTAAGTTGGAACCAACAATACACACCCACAAAATTTCAATGAAATCGGTTGCTGCCCAGTAGAAATCGGAAAGTGTGAACAATTCATGAGCGGCCACGAATTTCCAGAAATAAAGTCAAATTCTGGTGAACTGTAAGCGAACGTACTTTGTTGCTCTTTTAAGTACATTTCTCTATAAATTTGACTACTATACAGCATCACAAAATGCTTGTAATGTTTCCAGTCTTTTTTATTTTTAATTTTAGCAAACGGAGGTGTTGTGCGATAATATTTTCGGCACTAATAGGGCCTTTATGTGATATTAATTTGCATATATAAATGCTACCGTTTTGTTTGTACTCGTATGTGTCATATATTAAAATGTATCAGAAAAGTAGAATTTACATCTGAAAATATATTTATATCCTGTTAAGCAGGGATCACACGATTTGTACATTTGTACACAAAATGCCTAATTTAGACTTGTCCACATTTGCGCATTTGGATAGCGATGTACAAATGATTGGTTTTGCGATCAGACGATTTGGCTGCCAAAGATCCAAATGATTTGGCACACATTTGCGCACAGCAGTAAAGTGACAAATATTGTCCACATTCATTCACACGATTTAACCATTTGGTCATAAATACTTAAACAGCTGATCCGGTGTCAACCATACTTTTGCATTTATGATTTCGTGAGATTTGAAGTGAAATAAACAGAAATAATTGCCGTGATCCAATACTTTTCGTGAAAAATCCTGTAAAACTGTCAAACAGCAAAATTACTCTCTGAAATGAGAATAAAAAGTGAGTAACAACAAAAAGTGCGGGAACAAAAAAAACATTTTTCCTGTAAAAACGTCAACCAGTGATTGCTTGACACTTTTCATTATTTTACCAGAAGAAAAAGTTCGGGTAAAATCTTGCAACTTCATTCTCAACACAACTCTCCAAAAGTCGCTCTCATTTAGAGGATTTTGGAGTACGGGAACATTTTTCCTGCAACTTCCTGCAAGTTCGTGTAAAATCCTGTAAGTTCATGGAGTACTGGATCAGAGCTAATATATACGCACAGGTACTCAGAATTTTGAATACACCCTCAAAATCTGTGCTGAAGGTAAAAACCTCGTTTTTCATAGGTTGAAGCATATACTTGCTCGTAACTTTATTTCTGTTTGCCCGATGAAAAATACTTACATATGCCATTTAAGTGAAAACATTTCGTTGTTTACACCCATTTATAAATGGTTAATTTGTCTTGAGAATAGGGTGCCCTATGTATGTATACTAGTAAAAAAATAGTCGGACAAGTCGTAATTTAAAATGATAAAATGTTAAAAATTAAAATTTTGCATATACTCTGTAAGATTCCATTCAGTGATCGGACTTCTACCACATTGTTGTAGATCTGCCACTTTTTTGAGCACATCTACCACACTAGGTCTGAAATCTACCACATATTCGCGTTTTTGAGTAGTTTTATGTTTGCTCAACATAATTTTCTTAATTTTAAGAGCAAAAAATAAAAATAAACACTAACAACAGGCAGAACGGGAGGATAAAATGAACTGTAAAATATTTAATTTTCTCAATATTCAATTTTTCGACATCAAGCGTGGTTTTATTGTGTTAAATTGCAAAATATATGATTTATAAAAAGAATTAATAGCGAAAATGATAAAAAAACCAGCGATTTTTGCGAACGGATTAGCAAATTTCAAGCTTGAAGTTCCAGAACGTCAATATAATAAAATGCTGACATCAAATATTTGGCCTTCAAATGTTTCTATCCGACCATTTGATTTTTTTCAAAAAGGTCGTCAGCCTCAGCCCAAGAAGTAAAAAACCCTTCTGCTTCTGGTGCCCGCAAAACAAGCATTTATTATCAAAATACTTCGGGACTCAGAACCAAATCTGAATCCGTTTACGTTTTAAGTTCGCAACTGAATTACGACTGTTTCGTCCTAACCGAGACATGGCTAAATGTTAACTTTTTTGATGCGGAGTTCTTCAACACAGCTCTCTTTGACGTTTTTCGCAAGGATAGAGATTTTGCTAAAACTGGTGTTAGTAGGGGTGGTGGTGTGCTTATTGCTACACGCAGCTATCTTCGTGCTTCTTTTTATGAGCTACCGGG
>NW_023458582.1:333106-364942 GCF_013731165.1 Rhagoletis pomonella | reverse complement strand
GAAAATTGGTGACAGTCAACTTTGTGTCTTAGGCGATTTCAATTTAGGTAATATTTCTTGGATCTTTATGGATAATAATAATTTTCTCACTCCATGTAATGTTAATAGTTTTTGCGAATCTTACGTAATTGATAACTTGCTATGTATTGAATTGTCACAGATCAATGGTTTTCTAAATGGACTTAATCGAATTTTAGATTTAATATTTGTTAGCTCTAATATTAATTTTAAGCTCTCGCATGCGGCCAGTTACATCTCGCCTTCCAATCTGCATCATAGTCCACTGGTGTTGGAAATTGAATTTTTTAAATATTTTGAACTCCCAGGTAGTAGTAAAACAGTTGCTTTTAACTACTCGCGTTGTAATTTTGTGGAATTAAATAATTTGTTCGAGTTGGATTGGTCTCGGCAATTTGAAAATGTGGATGTAGCTGGCTGTTACGATATTTTTAAATCTATTATAGTTGACACTTGCGTGAGTTACATCCCGATGTTAAGTGCTAAACCTTCGAAGCGGCCGTGGTTCTCTAGAGAACTCAAACGACTAAGGAACTTGAAGAATAGGTTTTATAAAAAGCAAAAGCATTCTAATGTTGTTAATTTTCGTGAGCGATATGTGTCTTACAGAGGTAAATTCAAAAAACTCAACAAGTCTTTGCATCGAAATTATTTTCGTAATATAGAAAGCAATATTAAATGTAACCTCAAGGCCTTTTGGAGTTACATAAAAGCTAAGAAAAACTGCTCAAATATACCTGCGTCGGTTCATCTTAAAGGGGTTTCAGCTAATTCCATCTCTGATGCTGCTAATCTGTTTGCCAAATTTTTTTCTTCGAATTTTATTTCAGGCAATGCTGATCATGGCTTTATCCCTGAAGATCTCCTGTTTAATTCAGATACTTCCATCAACTTCGGGAAATTAGATTTGACTGTCGAAGATGTCATTGATGGCATTAATCAGCTTAAGCCATCCACTAATACAGATGTTGATGGCTTATCGGTCGTTCTAATTAAAAGTTGTCCTGCCTTGATTAAGCCTCTATGGCACATTTTCAACATGTCACTTGCTGCTGGAGTCTTCCTTGATGACTGGAAATTGACTTTTATTACGCCCATCCTTAAAAGCGGCAATAAAAATGATATTGAGAATTATAGGCCAATTTCCAAGCTAACCACAGTTTCTAAACTGTTTGAGTGCATAGTTAAGGACAAAATATACTTTGCCGTCAAACATATGATATGTCCTAATCAACATGGCTTTGTTCCGGGCAGATCTACCTTAACTAATTTAGCTGCCTTTACGGAGGATTGTCTGGATACCTTTCAAAGGGGTTTTCAAATGGATGCAATCTACGCAGATTTTTCTAAGGCTTTTGATAGGGTATCTCACCCAATGTTGATAGCTAAACTTGAGCGTCTAGGCTTTCACTCCCAATTTCTAAAGTGGATAACTTCCTATTTAGATAACAGACAATGTGTCGTTCGACTCGATAATGTATCGTCTTACTCTTTTGTTGCTTCCTGTGGTGTTCCCCAGGGTAGTGTCCTAGGCCCGTTACTTTTTGTCCTTTTCATTAATGATATTTCCTCATGTTTTTCCAAGTGTAATTATCTTCTATACGCGGATGATCTGAAGATTTATTATGAAATTAAATGTCCAGAAGATTCAACCATTCTCCAGTGTGAGTTGGATAACTTATATAGTTGGTGTGTGCGTAATCGTTTGTTCCTCAACATTAGTAAATGTCACTATTCTTCTTATGCGAAAGTTTTCAGTATTGTTCCAACATCTTACTGCATCTCAAACTCGCCGCTAAAGATAATAAGTGAATGTAAAGACCTGGGTGTCTATTTTGACTCCAAGCTCAACTTCACAACTCACATAAATTATATTGTTTCTAAATATTCCGCTATGTTGGCCTTTATTCGTCGAAACTGTTCTTCGTTTTCTGATCCCTATACTCTCAAACTGTTGTACTCGTCCTTAGTTCGGTCCAGGTTAGAATACGCGGTATTCGTTTGGAGACCGTTTCATGCAGTCCATGTTAATAGATTAGAGTCTGTTCAGCGAGCTTTTGTGCGCTTTGCTTTGCGTTCGATGAATTTTGTAGATCCCATTCCGTCCTATCGCTCTCGTTGCTTACTAATAAACCTCATGTCCTTAGAGTCTAGGCGTGATTTATCATACTCTAAGTCTACTTTTAAGAATCTACTTGCAAGGCTCTTGTCATAAGGTCTTTGTATTTAACTATCATATAGTCTGTAAACATCCTGTTTGTTGTTGATTAATAATAAATATAAAATATAAATATAAAATTCAGTGCATCTCAAATTTCTAAAGCGTTGTTTACTTTCACTTGAGAATTGTCAAAATCGGCAAATCCCAAGTAGCATTACTGGAACGAGCCACATTTGTTCGCTACATCGTGATGTGATAAAAAGAAAAGCTGGCAGCACTCCGCAAGGTTGCAGAAATCTTTCAAAATATGTTCGAAACTGTCAAGGAAAAAAATTGCCAAAACTCAACGCGATTTTTATCAACTTCAATCTTGCACTTTATTATACTAAAATTAATTTTGTTTTAGATTCTAATTCAAATGTTTGCAATTTAGGTGAAACCGTGAAGATTTTTTTAATTTTTGTACAAAGTTTGATCCAAAACCTGAGATCTACCACATTTTTTCCAGATTCTACCACACAAATTTTTTTTTTAGTCCGATCACTGATTCCTTTGCCATTTCTTAAGATAAATTATCAATTTAAACATTGTTGTAAGCAGCGAAATGTCTTATCTTGAATCACATACATATATACGTATTTCTCACCGGGTAAACAGAAATATAGTTACGAGCAAGTATACCTGTGCGTCACCCTTTGAAGAACGCGGGTTTTGACTTTAAGCCCAGATTTTGAGGGTATATTTAAAATTCTGAGTATGCAGATTTTACTGCTTGAATAGACCTACAACAAAATTGGAAAACACAAAGGTTCACAAGCACGAAACGGCAATACCGCTCAAAAATTATTGTATATTTGTCACTGGCATTTGTCATCAAGTGGCAAATCAGATATTTGGTAATTTGCGTAATTTTTATTTGGCTTATGTAGCAGCATTGCGTTCACACGATTTGGCCACCAGGATTGTTTTTCATTTGCCACAAGAAGGCGAATATTTGACTTTTCTGATAAATGACAAATGTAATTTAGCGTTCACATGATTTGTCTCTAAATTTGACAAATTTTTAGCCAAATGTACAAATCGTGTGATCCCAGCTTTAGAATGCTTTAATACAGTTCCATTAATGCAGCATTAGTACTTTTGCAAGTACTAATTATATGTATTTTTGTATGCCTGTATACTAGTGGCTTTGTATGTTTGGAACATTCCCTGCAGCGGGTTCGGAGACAATTGTCGCTTTCGTACTAGTTACATTACTAGTTCCAATAGCATGTTATGCTCCAGGTAGTAATAAATCGAGCTATTGGTTACATATTGCACTTTCTAAAAGTTATTGGCCGTTTTAATATAATAGTGCTCCCTTATTGCATACAGGAATTTGTTATTTATCATTTAAGTACAAATAATAACTTTTGAATACTTATCCATGTTCTGTTTCCCTCGTGTGACCACCACGCAAATATCGGACTGAAAAGTACCAAAATTAAGCAATACATATGTAGATACCCCTTTTTACATAACTACTATTTCGTAAATTATTTTGGAGGCAATTCACGTCAAATGTCCCAGCGCCCTGAGCGGCGCAAAACAAGCTACTTTTCGACTAGCCATTTTCATGGTGAAAATTCTAAACGAAAATTTATTTGTAATTTTTCTGAATTATGGTCATTTTTAATATAGTTTTTAGTTATCTCAATCGAAAAATCAAGTATTTTTACATATAAATCACTAATAAAAAAGGACTTTTTACTTTTCCGAGTTATAAAGAATTTTAGAGCGCAGCGCGCTAATCTGCTAACCGTGTGAGTCATAATAATCTTGTTATAACTTTGCAACTACTTGATGTTTAATTCTGAAACTTTCGCAAAAACTTCCCTACATAGTCATCTACAACACTGTTTTAAAACAAAATATTTGTTTCAAACTTTATAACACAACTTTTACATTTGAAAACAAACACCCTCTTGATTCTCATAAAAAAGATATAAACCTGTAGTTTTATTTGTAGTGAGTATTAAGAAGTGGTGTTAAACTTAAATTCTTTGGAATAGTTTGTAGTTTATTGTGTGAAAATTTCAAATCGGTCGATACACAAACGACTGAGATATAGCGCGTTTAAATGACAATTTAGTTAAAATTATCAATAACACTGGTCTACAAATTTCAACTTTTTTTCTGCGAATAAGACGGGACCTGGTGTTTCTGAACGGATTTTTCGTGCTGAACACGAATCCGGGGTCAAAAATGTCCCATCACGTCACGTTTTCGAGAAAAAAGGGGTTGAAACCCCTAAAAACAGCGTTTTTGGCCATTTTCGAAAAATTATAGAGCTGAACCCTGACGTGGTACAAATTTTGCATATATCAGAAATTAAAGGCTAAACCGTGCCCTTAAAGCAGGGGGTGTATTTGTGTTTAGGGGTGCAGGAAAAATTGATCACAGAAAGAATTTAATCTTAAACGATCATAGAAAATTAATAATGCCAAGGTTTTAACTATATTAAAAGTCGCTGATTACGAATCTGCAGTTAGATTTTAAAAATTTAAGATGACGGGTCGAATATGGTGGATATAAAAATTGGACTCCTAGACACAAATACACCCCCTGATCTAAGGGTGCATGCGATTAATTCGGCATAGGGCTCATTCGAAAGGGCACGATTTAGCCTTTAATTTCTGACATATACAAAGTTTGTAGCACGTCAGGGTTCAGCTCTACAATTTTTCAAAAATGGCCAAAAACGCTGTTTTTAGGGGTTTCAACCCCTTTTTTCTCGAAAACGTGACGTGATGGGAAGTTTTGGACCCCAGATTCGTGTTCAGCACGAAAAATCCGTTCGGAAACACCAGGTCCCGTCTTATTCGCAAAACCCTTGTAGACCAGTGTAATCAGTTCAGCCCAATAATAAAATTTTAAACAACGTCACGCTGCAGCTTGTTTACGTTCGATCACGGGAAAATAAATAGCAAAGACAATAGCAAAGACAAATTTAAATTCGAACAAATTGTCGCCTGGCTTGATTCAAAGCGAACATTTGAAAGCACACTTACATGTGCCTGTAGCTGAGTGCCCAAACATGCTGAGTGCGCAAAGATGCTGGCTGCGCTTGTAAGTGGATAGTAGAAAGCATGGCTGGTAGATTTGCAAGGTACCGGTATTCGAAACCCGAAAACTGGTAAACTCACTAGTTCTGTACTAGTATTTCCGCTGCAGGGTTAATACAGCCAGCCATATGCATACAGCAGTAGTATAAGTGTATGGTTAGAGTACGCATACGCTCTGAGAAACCACACGTGTTAAATGGAAATGAAAGTACATTTATACTGGCATGCATATGCAGCAGCAAGTTCATGCCACCAAAATCGATGTTGTATGCGTAAGATTTCTACTGGGTGGCATGAGCTTGCTGCCGTGTATACATGCCAGTATAATTTATCATTTCAATTTAACACATGTGGTTTCTCAGAGCGTATGTATACACATAAAAGTAGCATGTGCATATCTTGTAAAAGCCCGTTAGTGCTGAAATTATTATCGCACAACACGTCAGTTCACCAAAATTTTTGTACAAGACTGAAAATATTACAAAAATTCCATTTCAAATTTATCAAGATATGTACTTAAAACAACAACAAGTACGTTGGCTTGCAATTCGCTCAAATTTGAGTTTATTTGTGGAAATTCATGACTACGCATGAATTGTTCAAACTAATTCAGTCATACAGCATGCATACTTTATGAATACATACTACCGATTTCTCATGGGAAGTGTGGTTTCTCAGAGCATATGCGTACCCTAACCATACACTTGTACTACTGCTGTATGCATATGGCTGTATTAATGTTTCAAACATGCAGAAGTACTAGTGTACAGGCATACAAAAATACACATAATTAGTGCCTGTAAAAGTACTAATTCTGCATTAATGAAACAGTATTAAAGCATTCTAACACATTTGATACATTTCAACATATGGCACATACGAGTACAAACAAAACGGTAGCATTTACATGTGCAAATCCATATCATGTAAAAACCCTGTTAGTGCCGAAAATATTGTCCCACAACACGTCCGTTCGCTAAAACTTTTGCATAAGACTGAAAATATTACGAACATTTTGTGATGCTGCATAGTAACCAAATAGATAAATGTATTTAAAGCAACTCCATTCCTATAAACCTACGAACCTGACGAGGATACTTTGGAATCGGAAAATCCTTTATTGCATCAATCTTGATGGGGGCTACTTTCAAACAACCATTCCCTATCAAGTACCGAGATACCGAATTTCCTTCTGGCAGAACTTGCTCTTCTTTCGTTTATTGTAAGTCGCGCATCCCGTAAGCATTTCGCCACTTCCTTCAGCAATTCCAAATGGTCTTCAAGGTTTGAGCTGCACACCATCAGATCATCCAGGTAGACGAAGACGTTCTCTCGTAACCGTGAGGGAATAGCCTTATCCATCAGCCGACTCACTGTTTGTGGTCCGTTGCACAGACCAAATGGCGTTACTTTAAAGTGGTACCTGGAACCGCAAATGCCGTCTTTTCCTTAGACGATTCCGTTGATTTGATTTGAAAGAACGCATCCTTCAAATCAATACCACTTATAAAGCATGTATCTTTTAATCAGCTCAACAGTCCATTAATATGGAGCAACGGATATGAGTCCTTATTGGTGACCGCGTTCACCTTCCTGGAATCTATGCATAGCCTGACTTTGTCTGGTTTCCGGACTAATAACACTGGACTACACCATTGTGAATTTGATTCCTCAATCACCCCCATCTTGAGTAGCCTTTCAGTTTTACTATAGGCTTCCGCTTGTCTCGGTGGTGAAAGAGGGAAATGCTTACTTTTAATTGGAACCGCATCATCCGTGTCTATATGGTGCGTCACTAAACTGGTTTGACCTAGTCCCAGCTTTTCGAACGATGGAAACTCCTGAACAATTTCTTGCAATGCTATCTTCTGATCTGGTGTGAGCTGAAGGAAGTTTGCTCATCTTCGTTTGGAAAGTCTAAACACGAAACGGTTGGAAATACATCGGGAGCTAACGCAAATGCATTTCAGAAATCAACTCCCAGGTATGCCTCTTGGATTAGTGACGGTACGAGATAAAAGCGGATAGTTTTTGTAAGTTTTTTAAAAGTGATTGGCAAATATATCGAGCTGAGTATTTTCTGCTGATTTCCGCTAGCGATGAAAACAAACGCGCGCAAAGTATGATATTTTCAATTGTTTCCTTTTAGGAATTCTTCATATCCGTTTCCAAGAATGGAAACGCTTGCTCCGGAATCCAATAAACTAACAACGAAACTATCGTGTATTTTAATCCTTGCTAGTGGTCTTTCATCTGGTGTTATCATAATTTTTGTACTTTGCAGAAGTTTTCGCATATTTACTCGGCTAGAATATATTTTCCCACACTGTAGAATATTTACTTACTTACTTTTTTGTTTAGTACAGGAGGCTCCTGTTCCTGCACTCCCTGCTTGGGGGGCTAGGGTGCCGAGCGAGAATCCCCGATTACATTCTCCCTCGGGATCATTGACTTGCTGATCTATCTTTCGGTCTGAGTTAGAGCTCTTGTTAACACTCGATTATCCGGTTAGCCGATTATTCGAATAGTCGAATAGCAACTTTTGCATTGACTGAAAATCGAATAGCAACTATTCAATCGTTTCATCAACTTCGACTAGTCAATCGTGCAATTGATTAACTGTCATTATTCGAATAGTGAAAGTTGTTTAACTACAAATTTTTTCGCACTTCAAAACAAAAAATTTGCTTCATCCAAAATGAGTTTACGTAAGCATAGCTGCGTGTGGAACTTATTTTCTAATTCCGAAGGTGGAAAAGAAGTCAAGTGTACACTATGTGTGTGTGACATCGTCTTTGGCAACCCATTTGAAGGCCATTCGTAAGAGGAACAAGGAGCAGGACCTGGAAATGTATGTTTATGTTAACGAACTAATAAGTGGTAATTTTCCATAGTTTATCCTCCCCAGGGCCACAAATGTAGCCAATAGTGAGTGTGCCGAACCAAGCCAGGCAAAAAATGTCAAGCGTAGAAGAAAAACGAAGATGGCGAAACTATTTCAAACGAGCGCCAAGAGACCATTTCTAGTGCAATAGCACGATTAATTGCAACAAATATGTTACCCCTTTCTCTTGTTGCAACGCCTGGATTCCATGAGTTTATGAAGGTGATGGATGCACTTTGAATTTTGCATATTTTGCTATAAGTCACGTATTCATCTCCATCATAATTCATGCAGTACCACACCATTTTTGATACTATAAATATTAAAAGCCTATCAACCGCAAAACTTATGAAATATTGAAAGAAAACAACTATTCGAATAGTCGAATCTGTCAAGTAATCGAATGAAAACAACTATTCGATTATGAACGGTTAATCGATTAATGGTATTCGATTATTTTTTGAAACAACTTTTTCTAATCGATTAACCGATTAATCGGTTAGTCGATCGCCAAGAGCTCTAGTCTGAGTACACCCCACCGCAATGTAGCAAGGGGCAGTCATCACTGGCCCCCCCCTGAGACATGTGGGGTGACTGAAACCCCGATAGTCAGTTCTAGTTTGGTATCCCAGCCCACTCCATCGCGATACGTAGGCGCTCAGGAGCGCCAGCGCAGACCTATTGTATGCGCTGGGTCCTAAAGAAAAATTGTATTTAATTTTTTTTTTCAAAAAAACAGGTTCAACAGAAAAAAAAACCAAAAAAAATATTCGGCAAAATAAAACTTAAAATCTATGTAAACTAAACACCACTTAGCGGACAAATTTTTCCACCCATTTCCTATGCCGACATATCGGACCACTGAACAAAGTTAGAGAAAAAAAAGCTAACTACAAAAAAGCTAAGTGCGTTTAGCACTGCCTAACCGGGTGAATACAAAGCTCCATCTGTTATGGTACGCATACATTGGGAGCAGCAGTGAGGGCAGGCGGCATGGCAAAAAAGGGAGCACTGTGGCTAGTCATGTCAGCTGGGCAGGGTTCTTGCCCCCACTACTGTTCCCTGCGCCATAGCAGAGAAGAGTCAAAGATCCCAACGGACGGACACACAACAATCCGAAATTCAAAAAAAAAAAACAGTTACAAAAAAAAGCTGAAAAGAACGTTAAAGTTAAATATTTCAAAACAAATAAAAACTAAGAAAAAACAATGGCCGAATATAAGGCACCACCGCTGATATTGTGTGCCTGGTGCTGGCCCACCCTCATCCGTGGCTGCTGGCGCACCCTAGTGTCAGCAGCCCCATTAGTAAAAGTCTTTAGCGTGCCTTCCTATATAACTAAAAGAGTCAGCATTCCCATTATATCAGTACAATTTATTTAAACTTCATTTGCTTAACCTAAATTAATCCTAATCTTCACTGATAAAAGTTCGTAACCCTATCATCTAAACTTAGTAAATGTGTGATCTATGTACGTTAATGGTAAGTATAAAGTAATCGCAGGTAAGTATTGTGTCAAAGTGATAAATTCCACTGCGTTGTTGTAGGGGTAGCGTACCTTTTTGCTGCAGGTGAGGAGACTTAGCGCTCCGCTGCCAACTGCTTGCCGTTGAACGCCTTCGCCCCGCTAGTGGGGTGCACCGCAGTGTTCCTACACGCAAAAGGTTGTTGGTGCTTGGTACGCACAAATATGCGCTGCTGCTTCTAACCGCTGGTGACTCGACTTACAAGTCGGTTGGGCGCTAGTTGTCGGCTCCAATAAAATTAAAACAAATTTTGTCTTCACTGTTTGAAAGTACGCGGCAGAATGCGCCATCTTATTTTCCACATTTTTTTCTTAGCCTAGCAGCTGTCATACATATGACAGGGTCGCATTCTAATATCGTAAATTATTAGTTCTTAATTGTACTAGATTAGCCTAGGGCGTATTCATATAAGGTAGTTTGTAGTAATTCAGTAGTGTTGCAAATTGTATGCTTTTATGCCTTTGGAAAAAGAAGAATTGGCAAAGTGATCAGTTTTGCCATATTCTTCTTGCCCAAAATTTATAATCAGAATTAAATTAATTTATGGAAAACATTTAAATAAAAGCCATGGTATTTATTTAATTATTATTACTTATTTTATTTATTAATTGGAAACTATTGTATAGCAGTATAAATATAACTAGGATATTTTGGAAGTAGCTTATGCTAAATAACTATGGCTTTTGAGTCTATTTAATTGAAATTTACGTAAGCATATTTTTAATTGCCTATGGCAATATGGAATTGAAGTTTAACAATGTATGAAAAATGTTTTTGGTTTAATAAATTCGTTTCATATTTTGGAACAAAGTCTTATATTACAATTTTGTGGAAAAAATATATATAAAATAATTATAAAAATTAGTTTTGTTTTTCTTGATAGCTAGTTTTCATATTGAAAATGTATATATTTCAAAATATTATTTTTGGTTTTTGTACAGTTTTGATGGTGTTTATAGGCGAACAAAAGTAAAAATAAAAGTAATTATGCATACGTATATACATATACAATAAAATTTCGTTTTATTTTATTTTATGAATTCTATTTTTGTGTACTGTTTTTTCTTTGTTTTTTGCTTCATCGAAAATTGTTACGTTTACACCGTCAACTTTTGTTATACCGTATGGCCCTTGGAATATGTTTTCATGCTTATTGCGTGGTTCTTTTTGAACAAGAACCCTGTCGTTAACGTTAATAGATAACGGACGCGCCATTTTATCATACATTAGTTTATTTCGAATTTCGTGTTTGTTAATTAATTCTTTAACGATTTTGTGCGACTTTTGCATGCGATATTTATTTTCTTTCGCGTAATTTTCTACATTATAAATCGGGTCCATTTTATCTTTTTTCAAATCTTGAGGCACTGTTGCCTTTTTCCCAAATATTAATTCAAAAGGGGAAAATTTATTATCGAAAACTGTGTTAGTTGTTGTGTTGTGTAAAAATTTAAAATATTTTAAATAAACATCCCAATCGGAAAATGTTTCATTTAAATATGCTCGTAAATATTCATTAAAAACTCTGTGGTTACGTTCGATAGTACCCACAGTTTCATGATGGTGTGCGGTTGAAAAATCGTGTTTAACCTTTAAAAGTTTGGTTAATTCAGTGAAAATTTCGTTTTTGAATTCAGTGCCTAAATCAGATTTAATGGAATTCATTACACCGTAAGTTAAGACAAAGCTTTCAAAAATAGCAGAGGCAATCGTTTTAGCGCTTTTATCTGGCACAGCTACTGTTACTAAATACTTTGTTAAATCGCATATAATGGTAATTGCGAACCTATTACCACTACTCGACTCTGGTAGGGGTCCTAATGTGTCGATTACAATAATATCAAATGGTTTGCAAGGTGTTGGCGTTAAAACAAGATTTTCCTTGTTTTTGGGTTTAACCTTGTTTAATAAACATTTTGAGCAATTTTTAACAAACTTGGATACATCACGGGTCATATTTTTCCAGTGATATTTTGTACGTAATTTTGCATATAGTTTTTTAAACCCGCAGTGTCCGCCTGTTATAGGGTCATTATGATAAATGGTCATTAATTTTAACTTTTTATCGTCGCTTACAGTTCGCCAGAATACAAACAAACTAATTCACTTGTTCGGATTAGGACAGTCCGCCCACTTTAAGCTGAAATAGCAGAAAATAAAATTTATTAAAAAAGAATAAATAAAACGAGAACAAATAGAATAGCATCGATTGCAACAAAAAAATAAGAATAATTGTAGAATTGAGCTACAATTAAGCAAATCACAACAATAACAGTTAACTTATAAATACACAATTCAAAATATACTCACTTCTAAGTATCCATCCCATTTTATTGTCTTAAAAACAACCACTAAACCTAACTCAGTAATTAACTCCTTAACCCTAACTCAATAAAATCCAGAAATCGCAATAGGGTCCGATTTTGACGCAAAGTCCTATGAGAGCATAAAACGAGGCAGCTCAAAATCAAGGTGTGATCGAGACCTGAAAAAGTTAATTTTTGAAACCAATTGGCTAGAGATATTTTGCTATAAATGGTCACCTTCTATCGCTACAGAACAAACTGAGTCCCTATTAAATGTTAAAATCGCATAACTCGAACAAAATTGGGAAATGGAATTAGATACGTACCAAACCGTTTATCCGTCAGACCCTTACTTGCAAGTAAGCGAATTGGTAGAGCAAAAATTCGACAAATGCAACGACTGTTACCAAAATTGCAAAGCACAAATGATTGATGCTCTTGAACTTTTTAAACCCAAAACTCCCAACCCAAGCTCAAAAACCCCGCCAAATACTGATAATAGAGCAGAATCTTTTGGCGTTTACCTCCAAATTCCACTATGCGATACCCAAGATTTTTATGGTGGTTATGAGGAATGGCCAGCCTTTAGAGACATGTTTAGAGAAGTCTGCATAAGGTATCCAAAATTAATCCCAGCTCAAAAATTATGACATGTCAGATATAAAACCAAATGTCAAGCAGTTGTAAATGATGAAAGCTTCGAGCTCGCTTGGGAAGCTTTGCGATCGCGATATGAAAATCGCAGAATTATGGTTGATAACCAGCTCAAAAGGCTGGTAAACCTAGCTTCAAGTTTCAGGGAAAATAACCAAGCTATGGAAAACTTGTAAACGAGTATAAATAACTGCCTTCCCGTACTTAAAATCTGCATCTTTGGTCCGAGATGGATTCATATTTGACTACGAGGTATGAAGTAGGAGAAAGGTTAAATGCCCACTGGCCTTCAAAAACTAAACCCCCGCAAAACCCAACCTCAAAATTAAACCACAATCCGAACCCTAAGCAAAGTTTTCAAAGCTTCAACCCCAAATTCAGGGGTCGAGCGAAATGCAGGGTGTGAATGAAGCGTTACATAGCATACAAGGGATCCTGTATGCCTAGCCACTCCCACATCAAGACCATGGTGCGCGAAGTGCATCTTTTTAGAGGTGGCCCTGTGTCATGCGTCACCGTGCCTATTGGAAGATTTGCAGTCAGGGGCTTTCCGACTCTATTCTAGCAGCGCCTCCCGGATACTTGTCCGCCTCCGGGAGTAACAGTGGACTTGCTGCGGCATGGGCCTCTGCCGTGGTCGACCGTTTTTCCCCCTTTCCTTATTTTCCGGCCACCGAAAGACCTCTGCTCAGTAGGTGGCCAAAGAACCAGAAAAATGAACACAAAAAATAAAGTAGCCTCGGAACCCTGGCAATTGCCGTCAAGGGCAAATACCCAAATACCCTAATGGAGATTCTGCGCTCTAACATGGCCACGCTTAGGAACTGGACAGAGAGTAGGGGACTCGGAGTAAACCCCGAGAAAACCGAAGCAATTCTCTTCACAAGGAAACACAGGCTTCCCAAAGTCTCCCCGCTAATCTTTATGGGTGTGGAGATATCCTTGAAGGAGAATGTTAAGTATCTAGGAATCATATTAGACAGGAAACTAACGTGGAAACCTAATATAGAGGAAAGAGTAAGGAAGGCCAACGTTGCATTAAAAACATGCAAAAAAGCTACACAGCTCGGTGGTCAGGCCAATACTCTTATATGGAATACTTGTATGCTGGCCATCAGCTCAAAAGGCAAGTTACCTAAAACTATTGAGTAAGGTCCAAAGAACAGCGTTTCTATGCATTTCAGGTGCCTTAAGGACCACCCCAAATAAGGCGCTGGAGGTGATTACCAATTTGCCCGCAATAAACCTGGTGGGAAAATACGCGGCCGCCGATTCAGCGCTCAAACTAAAAAGTTTGGTGCTATGGAAGGATCGGCGGTTTGGTCACGCTTCCATACTTCACACTCTGGATAGTTACAACCAAGAAGTTGACTACTCCGCTCCCAAGCCAATCTTCGATAGGCTCTTTAAGACGAGCATCCCGTCAAGAAGAGAATGGCAAACACCAAGACCAAGGATACGGGGGGAATTGAATATTTACACAGATGGATCCAAGCTACACAATAGGGTTGGCTACGGAGTTTTCTCTAAGGAACTATCCGTCCGTATTCCGGACCACTGCAGTATATATCAGGCAGAAGTTTTAGCTATAAAGGAGGTGGCTGGTACCTTAGTACACATGCCGTAACGAAGACTACGATTAATATTTTCTCGGATAGCCAGGCGGCCTCGCAGCTCTAAACGATATTAGCACCGTGTTCAAGGTCAGCCTCATATGGGTTCCGGGACACAGAGATATTGAAGGAAACTGCAGGGCCGATGAGCTAGCCAGGAAAGGTACGAATCTACCCCTATGTGAAAACAAGGACACTATTGGGATACCCATGGCAACCTGCAAATTAGAACTTAGAAATCGCATGATCCAAGAGGCCAACAGGTCATGGCTAGAGGAGGGCACATGTAGAACAACCAGGCTGCTTTGTCTGCAAATAGAAAAGAAAAAGACGAAAAAGTTGCCGTGCCTCTCAAGAGAGGACATTGCGAAGGTCATGGCTTGTGTAACCGGACATTGGCTATTTGGCAGGCACTATTCAAGACTTGGCATTTTCTCCCACGAATATTGCAGAAGTTGCAGAGATGAGGAAGAGGAAGAAACCGTGGAGCACTTCTTCTGTGGTTGCCCAGCTCTGGCCAAGAGGAGAGCAAGCATTTTAGGCAGGCCCTTCTTTAGCTCTCTTACGGAATTATCACGCGTAGGAACAAATCCGATTATACGCTTTATAAGAGCCTCAAATTGGTTCTCTGAAGAAGAGTCACCGAGGTTCCCGTGTTCTGTAGTGGTACCACAATGGACCTTCAAAAGGTCTAAGTGAGTTGGTAATTTGAACCGACTGCCACATCAACCTAACCTAACCTAACCTAGCCTCGGAACCCTGCACGGGTAGTGCCGCCGCTGGACACGGCGATGAAAAGTCCAAAACACTAACCACCTCGGAAACGGCATCAACGGAACCGAGAGAGCCTAAACGGCCCATGCAGCTTCGGGCTACCGCAGAAGCTGAAAGGATTGCTAAACCCCCCAGAGGGAAAGCAAACCTCCAGGGATGTCGGTGGAACTATACACCATGAGGGAAAGTCGAAGCCGGTGGAAAAGCTGCGGAAGTCCCCCTCTCCCATGCCATCCAGGGCACACTGAAATCGCAAGGTGAAGTGGTCGAGCACAAGTCCTCCACGGACAGGCAGAGGAACACTCCCGCGAGTAAATCCTCGACGACCGGTCCAATGACCTCGATCTGCGCCCCGGCTGCTCCAAAGCAGCAATCAGAATTTCGCCCTCCGTCAGGGCCCAGCGTGACCAAAGGGCAGCCCCTAAGGTCATCAAAAGACTGGGGGTCATCCCGCATGACCAACTGACGGAGGAGCAAAAAGCCTCTCTCAAGTGGGCCATGGGAGTCTTCGCCGCCAGCGACAAGCGATCCTCCGGGAAGGGCGGGAAGGCAAACCACCCATTCCGGAAAACTTAAGGAAGGACCTTGCCTCCAAGAGACAGCAATCTCAGGACAACACCTCGAGTGGTTCCAAGAGGCACCGGCTAACCGTCAGTGAAGACGCCAAAGAGCACCTCACACTGGCGGTGTTGGACAAGGGTCATCCGGACGGCCACATTACCACGGACAACTGGTAGTCTGTCCTTAAGTGTTTAAGAAGGGTGTATAAAGGGATACTCCAGAAGTACCCCGGCCCTGCACCAGTCGTCCGGGATGCCGGATCGTATCAAGGGCGAATTAAGCTGGTAGAGAGCGCCGATGAACGCACGGTCCTGCTCTATAAGGAAGCAAGACGGGCAACGCCTCAAACGGACCCGCTCCTTCAGATATTATTCCGAACGAAGGGGCCAACAAAACAGGCAACGCTTCGAGTGGACCTACAGCACCCGAGTCGGCATCGGTGACAAGCAGCGCGGGGTACATAGGAAACACCACGAGTGGACCTGTGGACCCACCCAAAGAATGTATCCGATATCGCGACAGATACTGAGAGCGACACGGGATCAGTATCTACCTACGTAGGGTTGGTCTACAGTCGGTGGGCAACGCTGTAGGACGACTAGCTTCTGGTATCCGAACCGGAGGAGGAGGAGAATGACATCACAGTCATTGCTACCGCCGAACGCAGGGAGCAATGGGCATGAGGATGGTGCAGATCCTACAAATTAATCTTCACCAATCCAAGGCAGCCATGGCTGCTCTCCTTCTTCGCCTCAGTGATAAAGCTGAGGACTTGATTCTAGTCCAAGAACCTTGGAGCGTCAGAAACAAGGTTTTCGGACTAACCTCAGATGCCTACCAGGTGGAAACAGCTCCAGTGATAAGTAGGATCAGAGCTTGCAAAGTATATTCTCATTTTTTACTCTCCCAATACAGCGACGAGAGCATTGTCTGCATCAGCGTCCAACTGAAGGAGAGCTCGATCTGTCTGGCAACAACCTACATGGCCCACGATAGCCATGTTTTTCCACCCTTTAGACTGGAAGAAGCTGTGAAACTCTGGACATCACCCTTGTGTCAAGTGGTTTGTCTGATCGGATAAGGGCCTGGCAGGTGTCCAAAGAACACTTATTTTCTGCCACCTTGACATTAGTTTCAATCTCAATTTTGATCCTGCTCCTTTAACAGCATACAGGAACAGAAAGCCTCTCTACGCAGATACGCTTCTCACGATAATTCCTGCTTATCGTTAAGACCTGACGAAGCGAGTCTCTTTAATAGGAAGGGTGTTTCTCTTTGTGAGCTGGTCTCATCGTCAAAAATTTATGAAGCAGTGAACTTTGTGACAAATGCCTGTAATGCTGCTTTCAAAGCCTCTTACCCAAGCACTCTCCCGAAGGGCAAAAAGAAATCGGAGTTGTGGAATCATGAAATTCAGCACTGAGGAGAAACAGCAGAAGGCTTTTCAATTACGCTAAGCGAACAGGTCTTTGGCAACCCTACAAAGATGCACTCAAAGTTTTTAAGAAGGCCATAACGAGGGCGAAACGCGCATCTAGGTAAAACTTCTGCAACAACATAGAAGAAAACTCCGAAGCCAACAGGCTGAGGAAAGTTTTCTCGAAATCCTCTCCAAGTATGAACTCTATCCAGAAGCCTAACGGTGATTGGACGACATCATGTAACGAAATGCTGGAGGTCCTCATGAGCACTCACTTCCCAGGCTGCTTGGATGACAACTCCGGCTCTTCGCCCGATCCTAGGACCTACTTGTCTCTGGGTGATATCGTTAGGGACGTCGTAAGTGATGAGAGGGTGAAAGGGGATTTAATGTCCTTTCAGCCCTACAAATCTCCGGGCCTTGACGGAATCTTTCCCGCTCAACTACAGGAAGTGACGGACATACTGTGCCGCCTGCTTTCTCAGATTTTTACAGCCTGCCTAACCCTGACTCACATACCACATGAGTGGACAAAGGCAAAAGCTGTATTCATAGCAAAAGGAGGCAATGTGAAACCGAAGGATTTTAGGCCCATAAGCCTCACTTCATTCTTTCTTAAAACTCGACGGAATATAAAAACTGTTTACCTCTTCCCGAACCAGCATGCATGTTCCAAGGGAAAATCCATGGATACCGCACTCCACGAAATCGTATCGACGATTGAAAAAGGATTGGACTTAAAGGAGTTTTTCTCGATATCGAGGGTGCTTTCAACAATGTCTACCCGAAGTTTGTTGTTAACTCCCTTCTTATGGCGGGGGTGCAGCGGGGTCTGGTGGATTTTTTTGGGCTCCTTCTCGAAAAGAGAATTATTTTATCAGAACTGGGGGATGACTCCATTACAAAGTATATGACTAGAGGCACCCTCCAAGGTGGCGTTTTCTCCCCTCTACTCTGGAATGTAACAAGGAACACCCTACTTGTAAGCCTAAAGGGCACCGGTTGTCAAGTCATAGCGTACGCTCATGACATAGCAATCGTGGTAACGGGCAAACATCTTCAGGTCCTGAGGGAGTTATTGCAAAACGCACTCGATCTCTCGATAATTTGAACTTAGCGTCAATCCTACCAAGACAGAAATGGTACTTTTCACAAGGAAGTACAATACTCCCTTATTCAAACCTCCTACCCTAAACGGGGTGGAACTTACTCTCCTAACTGAGGTAAAATACCATGGAATTATTCTAGACAAGAAACTTGACTGGAAGCGAAACATTGAAGACCGCTCCAGAAAGGCCAATACCGCCCTTTATGCCTGTAAGACGGCTATAGGCAAAAAATGGTGAATATAACCACGCACAGTACACTGGTTGTACACAGCTGTGATAGACCCATCGTTTTCTACGGGATCACCGTATGGTGGCCTGCGCTAAACAATACTTTGTCCAGAGGCAAGGTGAGACGGGTGCAGAAGACGGCTGCCATGCTAGTCACGGGAGCACTGCCCACTACGCCTACCAAATCTCTGGAAATAATGATAAATCTTCCACCTGTGGATCTCTACTGAAAATTTCGGGCCGGCTGCAGTGCGGCCAGGTTAAATACAATCCAGCCGAGGACAGACCTTAGTTTCGGACACGCAAAAGTACTTCAAACTCTACCGGATAATCTACGACAGATAGATTATACCACTCCTCTAATCTGTTTAGACAACAAATTCTCCACAAGAATCCCAAAGAGAAACGAATGGGAAGGGGCCACAGACCTGAACCCAGGGTCAACGGTCATATATACAGATGGTCCCAAGCTTAACAAAAGAGTGGGTAGCGGGAGCTACTCTGACGAGCTCGCGCGAAACCTCAGTTTTCGCTTACCATTGTAGTGTTTTTCAAGCAGAGTTAAACGCCATAATGGAGGAGGCTCGGTGGTTCATAACCTACGCCCCTGCTGAACGGCCTATTGCTATCTATTTTGACAGCCAGGCTGCTATCAAATCTCCCAATTCTAACGGAACAATGTCCAAAGTAGCCATAGAATGCAGGAAGATTCTCAACCTGCCGGCATGAAAATGCTCCTCGACTGTTGTATGGGTCCCTGGACATAGGGACATTCCTGGCAACTGCCTAATGGACGAGCTGGCAAGGAGGGGGACGGAGATATCTGAAGTTAATTCTACTCAGAATGGGGGCATACTTCTAACCTCCTGAAAACACAGCCTAAATGCGGTACTCGTCGAGGAGGTAAATATCAGGTGGGCTGTGGAAACCATCTGCCACACTACCAGGAAAATGGGGCCAAAGATTGATGTGAAGCGATCCATAACTCCTTCCCGGCTGGACTGCTCCTCTTAGATTAGTAGTCGTGGTAATCACCCGACACTGCCTGATGGGCACACACGGAAAAAGGCTAGGATACCCCACCAACGATTTCTGTCGCAGTTTCAGGGACGAGGAAGAGATGGATACCGTCAAACACTATCTCTGCCATTGTCCCGCCTTGGCCAAGACGCGCAACCGATTCTTCAACAAGTACTTTCTAGATTGTTTAGCCGATGTGAACTCGGCGAACGTCCTCGAATTTTGTTCTATATAAAACGCTCTTGGTGGACCAACTACTAAGGAAGGGAAAGAAATAAATGGTTTCGGCTAGTGGTATCACAACGGGCTTTTCCAGCCCACGTGCGCTCCGCGCTCTGCCAATACTTCGGCCTAGAGCGAAGCTAAGCCAAAAATAAGGATCTGAAGGAGACATAATCCGAAGTCTTGGGAGAATATGATACACTGCAACACATGGAACTTGCAACACCCCAGGAAATCATTGAAAATGGAAAGTACTTCTCTTTCTACCTTCCACACCACGCAGTCTTACGCTCAGAAAGTAAAACCACAAAGGTAAGAGTGGTTTTTAATGCATCAAAGTCCTCCAGTTCAGGTCACTCTCTAAATGCCGTGCTCTACACTGGCTCCACTCTTCAGCCCGATTTATTGCTGCTAATACTAAACTGGATACTCTATAAGTTTGTGTTTAATAGCGGCATTGAAAAAATGTAGCGCCAAATGCGAGTCCACGAAAACGACCGCGATTTTCAAAGAATCGCTCTTCGAAAGACCTGCGAAGACCAAATAAGTGACTTCAGACTTAAAACAGTGAATTTGAACTTAAACTGCGCTTCTTACCTTGTTAAACGAACACTCCATCAAGTTGCTCAAGAGTCTTCGCACAAATTCCAATTATGCGAAAAAATTTCAAAGCAGGAAACATACATTGATGATATATTTTCTGGAGTACATGATACAGAAACTGCAGAGAACACTTTAATCCAATTTTTCCAAGCTCTAAACTCAGCAGGATTTTCCCTAAAGAAAATTACCGCAAACAGCGCCAAACTACTCAAAAAATGCCCAAAGAAAACCTCTTGGATTCGAATTTCCCAAAATTAGACGCTTTTAGCACCACAAGGACTTTAGGAATTCGATGGAATGCAGCTTCCGGCTCATTCTCCTATACATTCAGCAACAAAGCGGTAAATCCTCTCGACAGTTGCCAAACTGTTTGACCCGGCAGGATGGCTATCGCCTATAATGATTAGAGGAAAAATCCTCCTGCAGACACTTTGGAAAGCGGGAAATGACTGAGACGAATGTGCCAGGCCCAATTTGCATAATATGTGGTGCAAATTTGTTGAAAACCTATGCGAAGTTGGAAAGATAGAAGCTCCCCGTTGCATAGGATTCTCACCCACTTATAACATCCTAATTCATGGATTTTGCGATGCGTCACATGAGGCATATTTATTTATTTATTTATTTTTGTCTACGAATTTACAATTCTTACAGACTAAGCATAGGTAAATTTAAAAGTAATGTTAATTACAATACAAAAAGCAGTCTTTAAATAGTACTATTTTTACTTAATAATGTTTTTACTTGGGAACTAAAGCCAAATTTAATGGATGAGAGGTCGAGGTCCAAAGAAACAAAGAGCTTATTCAATTCGACGAGAGTTCTATTAACCGGGGCATTGAAGCTATAAGTGAATACCATACTTTGTTAAAGCTATTTCCACACAATCACACACAATTCCACCGGCAAAACGCTCGCATATTTTGGGATCATATTGCAACCAAAAATGCAATTGCGCTGCACGCGCATCCGCCGTCATAGCTAAGGAAATTAAACACCTTAGTTGAGCGAAAAACGCGCAACTAACAAACCAAACACTTCAGGTGAGGGAAACACGCGCAATCCCCATTCTACTGACCAGGCATCTTTGGTCACGTAGGCCTGCTCAGGCTTAGGTTAGTTTGTAAGCGGTAGCTTAAAGATAAGTTAGTCTTGAACTCACTCGCGAGCTAAAGGCACATAGTGCCGCCTAACAGAGTTCGGAATAAATAAAGATTAAAACTTAAACTTAAGTCTCGCGTTTTATTTGGCGCCCGAAGTAAGGGACCGCGCGAAAAAGTGACGCGGACAAATGAAAGAAATATAATAATAAATAAAACATACTATTGGAACAGGCCCCTTAGTAGCGAGGAAAATTTTTATCCTCGCAAAAAGGATGGACCGTATAGTCCAGCCTACCAATAGCAAACAATTAGAAGAAATCATAAAAAATATAAAGCAAAAAGTTATAAACAGCAGTTAAGGAAAATCGTCAAAAAATATTGCTCAATATTATACATGATTAGTTGGCATCCCTATTGTATTTCATTGTTCAATATAAATAGTTATCGATTTTGTAATATTTTTTACCATCTCTAATAAAAGAAAGGACCTCATGTTTTTTTTTGGTTTTTGGATAACCTCAACGTACAACGACTTTGCTACATATTTTGGTGCCTCCTGTGAGGACTTGAGAATTTTTTTTTTATCGACATGGCGGAGCTGAATTTACGACTGGCTGCAGGCAATGCAATTGAAAAGGCTGCAGAAAGAATTCGACTTAATTTCGCGAATTGGGACAAGTGTCAGCTGGAGCAGGAGCTGACTGCACTCCGCTCACATTTTGCAAAGTTTGAGGTTAACCACGATAAACTAGTTAGCAATGCCACGGCTGAGGAATTGGCTCTACACGAGGCCCTATTGCAAAAGGTAGAAGTCCTCTACAATGATGCAGTGATACTCATCTCTCGGCAACTAAAGGCAAACTCTCATGTGAAGCCCACAACATCACTAGAGACTACGGAACACTCAGCGTTTGGGTTAAAATTGGAAGGCCTTGAATAACAGGTACAACAGCAGACGGCACCTGGCCGAAATCCATGTCACCCGGTTTCTGCGCCTGCAATCCGCATCCGACGATAAACAAAAGGCGCTATTGGTTCCAGTGGACAGCGTGCGTGAGTCGTTCCGGGCTTTGGAAGTCATGAAGCTGCCCGTGAGTTCTTGGGATGCTATTATGGTACCTATAGTGCTCTCGAAAATTCCAACCACCGTTCAACGCCACTGGAATCTGAGCTTGTCAACATCGGAGATTCCTAACTTGGAGGAATTGCTGAAATTTTTGGAAAGGCGTGCGCATAGACTTGCCTGTGATTCGGTTGCTGCTATTGTCCCTCGAAAGATCGGGACCGCCCTGCCGGATGGACGCAAAGGGAATCGCTCGTTACAAACCCATCTCGCCAAGGCTGGAGAAGGGACATGTGTTAAGTGTGTGGGAGAACATCGTATCATGCGCTGTCGTGCATTACTAGAGCTGGGACCGGAGGAGCGCTTCAAGGCACTGAAAGCTACCGACTTGTGCTTCAATTGCTTGAAGAGGGGTCACATGACCCGTCAATGCCCTTCAGGTGGATGTAAACGTTGCGGCCGAAGGCACAATACTTTATTTTGCCGTGAAGACCCATCCAACTCATCCGTCGGGGCACCAAAGCGCGACTCTTTAAAGGGTAAACCATTAGTTTCATGCTTGACTTACGGTCATCCTACGGTACTGTTAGCAACGGTCTGTGCTTATGCTATTGGAGACTCGCATCAACGTCGCCTTGCACGAATTCTCTGCGATCCAGGTTCGCAGGCAAGCTTCATAACTGAGAGATTAGCAAATCAATTACAACTACGCAGGTTCAGACATAATGTAGCAGTAGAAGGTATCGGGGCATCGAACCATACGCGTACTTCAGGTAGTGCGCAACTCACTTTGAAATCTCACCTTTCGAACTTTGCGATCAACCTGAATGTTCTGATTATTCCTTCAATCACCTCGCCAACGCCAGGGGTTCATATTGTTACTTCTGGATGGACCCATTTGCACGGACTTCCGCTTTCGGATCCTCACTTCGGTACTCCAGCCCCTGTCGATATTCTCCTCGGAGCGGATGTTTGGGACATCATTGTGGAGGCAGGCATTATCAGTGGTAAGGCGAATCAGCCGCATGCCCGATCCACTCGTTTTGGTTGGGTGGTATTTGGCCCAGCTACCGAAGCAAATTTGACTGAATCACCTTTCCAATCACTCCACGCGCAAATCGATGAGTCTGAAACGCCGTTGGATGAGCTCGTTCACAAATTTTGGCAGTGGGAGGAACTTCCTTCTTTGGCGCATAGTGTCAACACCAGCGAATGTGAACGCATTTTTGCCGCGACACATTCCCGCAATAGTGAAGGGCGATATGTGGTCCACTTACCGTTCCGCAGCACATTAGCGTCTCTGGGTGATTCCCATACATATGCACTACAGCAATTCCTACGGATAGAAAAAATACTGGCATCCAATGAGGATCTGCGTTCGAAGTACGTAGATTTTATGCGTGAATATTCAGCTTTAGCACACATGGAGCCCGTAACAACACATCCTTCGACAGCGTACTACATCCCTCATTATGCTGTGTTGGGAAAATTTAGGGGGGTTTTTAACGCCTCGGCCCGGACTTCCAGTGGGGTATCCTTAAATGATATTCAAATGGTTGGACCTCAAATTCAAGAGCCTTTGCTTAATATTTTGTTTCGGTTTCGACGACATCGGGTGGCGCTGACGGCGGATATTGAGAAAATATTTCGGCAGGTACTTGTCACTGCTCCGCACCGCAACTATCAGCGTATTTTGTGGCGTGAACGTCCAGTCGAGCCGATTGGAATATACCAGCTGACTACCGTTACGTATGGTATGGCATGTAGCCCGTTTAACGCTTTACGCGCACTCCATCAATGCGCTAATGACAATCAAGCCCTCGTAGTAGATCCCCGACGGGCTGCAGAAGCTCAGAACATAATACTTTCCTCCTTCTATGTTGACGACTTCCTGTGATACTTGTGACGAATCCCTGACGGTTGCCCGAAATGTGGATACCATATTATCTGCCGGAAAGTTCAGGTTAAGGAAGTGGAACTCCAATTACGCTGAGGTGCTGCATACGTTGAACGAGCCAGAGAAGCCAACACCGGACTTGAACATTGGACCTCCGGACTTAACGGTACTTGGATTGCGATGGGATCCATCTTCTGATCAACTGTTTTTTAGGCTCAACTTTTCTTCGTTGTCAGGTCCAACAAGCAAACGGCGTGCTCTTAGCGAAGTGGCACGACTATTCAACCCAACCGGCTTAATCGCACCAGTTATGGTCATGGGAAAGATTTTTATTCAGACCCTCTGAAAGACCGACCTCAGCTGGGATTCTCCACTACCTGAAAATTTGTGTGAAGAATGGTTGCGTTACCGATCGAGCTGGCTAAAGATGTCACCCAATGATATGGTCGAGATTCACGGGTTCGAAGATGCCAGTACACGGGCGTATGCAGCAGTGATCTATGTCAAAACAACATCATTGGATGGCTGCTCTACTGTGTCACGTTTGACGGCGCGCACAAAGGTTGCACCATTGCGAGGGGCAACAATACCTCGCTTGGAACTCAGCGCGGCGTATCTACTTGGTGAGACGTTCTACAACATTCGCCAAGCGCTGATATTTGGAGATGTGACGTACTACATGTGGTCGGCCTCCACTGTTGCGTTGGCATGGATTCACAAGTCACCATCAACTTTAAAGCCATTCGTTTCGAAACGAGTAAGCAGGATTCAGGAGTTTACTGAGCCGGGCAGGTGGTTCCATGTACGCTCTGACAACCAGCTGATTGCGCCAGCCGAGGTATGTTGGTTCGCGAACTGCAAGATCATGATTTGTGGTGGAAGGGACCACAATTCCTTCGTATAATTCGGAATGTTGGAGATAACCCTGTTGTGCCGACGCTTGAAGAGATGGCCGTCGTACAAGAGGAAGAAAGGGTTGCGACTTTGCTGGTTGGCATATCCAATCCGCCCCGGCTCACAACTCGCCGAATCGATGGACAGCTCATTCTGCTAACAGAGCGGTATAGCTCCTTACAACGTCTTCTGCATACAGTTATATACGCCCTTCGTTGGCTGCCTAAGTTCAAATGTTATAGACGTCATCCGATCCGCGCAGAGGAAATCGAAGAGGCGCTTTTCAGGTTATTGTTATTGGAGCAAGGTAATCATTTTTCGCAAGAAATTAACCATCTGAAGATTCATTCCAGGATACCGAGGGGAAGCCCTTTGAGCCCTTTGAACCCGCACTCGGATGACCGCGGTATTTTAAGAGTAGGTGGTAGAATTCGGCGGTCGAATTTGCCCTATGAGTCAAGGTTTCCGATCATCGTACCTAAGAAAAGTGCACTCGTTATTTTATTGATCCGTGATGCACATGTCACGACACTCCACGGAGGTGTACAATTGACCCTACAGTTCTTGCGGCATCGTTACTGGATTCGCTAAGCACGACAAGCGGTTCGTACTTATCTACATCGTTGTACTATATGTCGTCGACATAAAGGAGTTACTATGGTGCAGCAGATGGCGGCTTTACCCGGGCAGCGTATTCAAGCCGCACGCCCTTTCTCGAAGTCTGGAGAGGACTATTGTGGACCTTTTACACTTCGCACTGGCACAAAACGTTCACGCACTACTGTGAAGTCTTACCTGGCGCTTTTTGTATGTATGGTTACGAAGGCTGTGCACATAGAGGTGGTAGACGATTTCTCCTCGAAATCATTCCTCGTGTATGGACCTATACAGTGACAATGGTACCGCATTCGTTGGAGCCAACCGAATACTGAAGGAAGATCTCGCAGAGTGGCACAATGACTACGTCCAGCAGGTTATTGCTCACCTGGGAACGAGATGGCATTTCATTACCCCAAGTGCGGCACACCAAGGTGGGTTATGGGAGGCTTCTGTGAAATCTGCCAAACGTCACTTGTCTAAGGTAGTTGGGGCGCAAACCCTGTGGCCAAATCAGCTTCATACTCTAGCCGTGAAAATTGAAGCGTGCCTTAACTCTCGGCCACTTTACCCACTAACGGATGACCCCGAGGATCAATATGCGCTAACTCCAGCACATTTTTTAATAGGGGAACCTATTATAGCTGTACCCGAACCAGACCTTATCGACGTGCCACCTAATCGGCTAAAGCAGTGGCAATGGCTACGACAGCTACATCAAAATTTTGGCAGCGGTGGAGTGCAGAATACTTGACAACTCTGCAGCGTCGATCAAAATGGTGTTCAAAGGAAGAAAACATCCGACTGGGCGATGTCGTTCTTGTGAAGAGAGAGGCACTGCCTCCGACATGCTGGAGATTCAGACGAGTGGTGGAAGTACATCCCGGGATGACGGCTGACGGATTGATTCGCCACGTCACACTAAGGACAGCAAGTGGGCTGTGCACCCGTGCAATTCAGAAGCTCGTTCGGCTTGTAGATTTCGAACCGAATGGTTCGACCGGGCAGGATGTTCAATATTATACATGATTAGTTGACATCCCTATTGTATTTCATTGTTCAATATAAATAGTTATCGATACAGTGACTTTAAAAAGATATAAAATTAATAAATAAAGCAATCATGTTGACCCCCTTCATCTTTACAACAAAAAATAGAAAGCAAAAAATAGTAACACAAAAAAAGTTATAAACAATTATAAACAGTTAAGCTCTAAGTGACTTTGGTAAAAAAAGGAAAAAAAATATACAATAAAATAAATAAATAAAAGCAATCATCTTTACCCCCATCATCTTTACAACAAAAAATAGAAAGCAAAAAATAGCAACACAAAAAAAGTTGTAAACAATTATAAACAGTTAAGCTCTAAGTGACTTTGGTAAAAAAGGGGAAAAAATATAAATTAAAATAAATAAATAAAAGCAATCTCCTTTACCCCCATCATCCTTACAACAAAAAATAGAGAGCAAAAAATAGTAACAAACAGTTAAGCTTTAAGTGACTTTGGTAACAATATAAAATAAATAAATAAATAAAAGCAATCATCTTTACCCTCATCGTCTTTGCCCGTCATCTTTACACCAGACTTTATCTCCATTGTGGAAAACCAGTAAGGAATGATGCAGATCCCGAAGGAATTATTACTATTCCTTTCCCTCAAGCTTCTTCTGCGCAATGTCTCAGTCGAGGTGCTCGACTACTCTCAAGCAGAAATCGTTACCATCGAGAATGGCATCGGAAAGGTGCAAACAGGTATCTACAGAATCCTCCATTACATCAACCTAACCGAATATTCCTGCATACTGGAAGACATAAATAGCCACTTCGTACAAAATATTCCACCTTCCCATCCTCTACACCCATTCATTGCAGAGGAAATAAAAATAACTAATTTTATTTTATGTTTGTAGGCTATTCTGATCTTTTCAGTTCTGGTGCGAATAAAACTACTTTATTCCACTTTTCACCCGACGTTTCGCTAAAACTTTTTTAGCATCCTCAGGGGTAGTGTTTATTTTATCTGTTACAACAAATATACAAAAATACAAAAAAACATACACATTAAGTATTAACCGAAAAAAACAAAAATGTATACATATATAACAACAAATTGAATTTAATGACAAACCAACTTACATTGTTTAGATATTCAAACATAGATATGTATATGTATAAATACTTAATCACTAAAAAAGAAAATATATCCATACCACTTGATGTGGTAGATTTGTCAGTACTGAAAATTTCATTTTTGTAAACAAGTTACAGAGAACGTATATTTATAGAGAAGGACCAAGAACTGTGAATGCCACATTTTTCGAGCCAACAAAACTGGCGAAGCGCATTTTAAGAGCGACAAATATTTGGAATACTTAACAGCGAAAGCAAAATACAAAGCAGAAAAGAAGAATATTAACAGAGCTAAATCTCACGAGAGCGTTTGGACTGTTAATTAAATATGAATATTGATGATTTTGTGATATTTTGGAAAGTGTTAGATTTTTTGTGAAAATAATTGTTTTAGTAAGAAAATTAAATTTTTTCGTTGATTTGTACAAGTAACATGCAATTAAATCGAAAATATTATATAACATTTTCCGATTTTTGTGATATTTTTTTAATGATTGCAAATAGAAAACTCAAGTGTTTGCGTTTTTTGTAAAAACATTTTTTGACAAAAAAAATCCTATTCCGGTTATTTCTACAAATATCGTGAAAATAAATCGAAAATGTTATATAGAATTTTTTTGATTTTTTTGATATTTTGTTAGATTTTCAACTTTAAAACTTTTTTGGTGTAAGCCTTTTTTGTAAATAGATTTGTAGGGAAAAAAATTTCTTTTCGGTGATTTGTACAAATAACGTTACAATAAATCGAGAATATTATATAACATTTTCCAATTTTTGTGATATTTTCAAGTAAAAAACTGTATTAGTATTGGATTTAAAAAAAAAATCATTTTAGATTTTTTTTAAGGTCTCTCGCTAAACTAGGCCGAAACTATTTGAGAATTTTTTCCAAATTTGCGATATTTATGGAAAAAGCGAAGTTTTTGAACCTTTTGGACTTAGAAATTTTTTGAATAAAAAAACAAAACTGTGAAAATAATTATTTTCCATTTTTTTGTAGAGATCTCCCTAAACTAAGTGGAAAGTCTCTATGATTTTTTTCCGTATTTATGGAAATAATTAAGTTTTTAATTATTTTCGACTGGGGAACTTTTTTTTTAAATACTAAAAATCTGTAAACGTCGGATTTTCCCAGCAATTAGCAAAAATCTTGCTAATCTAAGACGAAACTATTTGAGAAATTTTTCAATATTTTCTATATTTATGGAAATAATGCAGTTTTCAAATCTTTTCTAATAAAGTCGTGTAAGAAGTTGCCATTCGATGGGTGGCACCTTCGCTACTCATGTGCATATTGTCATTTACATATCTAATTTATTAATAACTAAACCTAAATTTATAAAGCGCATATTTGTAAACTTCATTTCATTACCTATTTCTGCTACCAAATTTTTCATGCAACCAAAAAGACAAACAAATGAAAATGTAAGTATGTATGCATTTATAAATGTACATAAGTACATACATATATACGATTATACGATTGTTCTGCTTTCGTCTTCCCCGCGCCGCTTCCATCTACACAAATTATTCAATTTCTGCGAATCGCCACTAGATTGGCACGTGCGCGAAACCAGTAACCCTACGTTTGCGAAATATTTAGATTTTCACATAACTTTGCATTTAATAAAGCAAAACTTGTACATTTTGTATGGAGAATAATAACAATTAATTTAAAATTCTGATTGTAACCATGTTTTCGACGATACATGTAACTTTCATGAAGGTTAAACATAAAAAGCGTTGTAAAATAGTGTGTTATTAACAGCTGGAACCAAAAAACTATGTCCGCTAAAATGGGTTAAACACTAACTGGAATTGGCATTTTTTACACGCATACATGCATACTTTCATATACACATGTACAGTGGAGTACCACTAGCTTGGACTTTGCATTGCTTGTACTTTGATGTGTTTGAATCTTTTATGGTACTGAAGATTTGCTTACGGTTCAAAAATATTAAAAATCGTCCGTGCATATATGTAAATATATTTTTATAAACGCTTTGAAGTATAGAAAATTTTAATATTAAAAAATAAATAAAATAATTTTTTTGTATATATGTATATAAATTTTGTTCAAGGCACATTGACCCACCTGTACAAAAATTGTGGCGCGGCATGGACAAAAATTTTACAATTTCGGACCGAAAAATATGAAAACGAGCTAAGTTGCCACGTTACATCTGTGAACTTCCGATAAAACCACATATTTTTGCGATTTTAGAAGTTTTGATTTTATTAAAAAAAATCAATGTATTTTCCTGCAGAAAACGTACACTTTTATTTAATGTTTATTAAAATTACATCTCAAAAACTAGTTAATGATTGAAATATTGATATGTAACATAGAAATAGAGTGTTTTGCCAAAAATTACCAAAAATTTCCAAATTTCGAGATAACTTATTTTACTGGATATAGAGAAATAGTTGCCACTTTTCACTTGGCTGGCCGAGATTTCTTCATTTTAAGATTTTAGAATTTTTGTGTCGGATTGAAAAAGTTGAGCTTGATGGTGATGAATTTGCGGGGTGATGTGCTGCGGTTATTTTTATGAATGAATTTAATTGGGCTTGAGAAATACGTGCATGCGAATATGAAAGAAATAGTTATTGTCGTATTTGAGCATGCGTGTAATTATGTGCAATGAGTTGTAAATATGTACATTTGTGTGTATGGGCGTAGTATTTTGGCAGTAATATGCACATACATACATATATATGTATGCATGTAAAAACGTTATCAGTTAATGGAGTACGTATGTATGTACATACGTATGCGTGGGGAAATGCATTTTCATTTGGCTCCAAAACTATTGGGGCATACCTATTCGTATATGAAATAAAGTCTACTCTAAGTTTAAGTTTGTCAGTCCCAAATAAGAAGAAAGTTAGTTGCATCTTTTTTTTTTCACAGATGCCTAGTCCACTGAAAGTGATGGGAAAATGCTGTAACTAACTTTAGTGTCGGCTTTATTTTAACTATGCATATGCCCCATTATTTACATATAATACGAGTATAGCAGTGAAAAATGATAATGCACAGTTTTTCTCAATATAAATAACTTTTCGACAAAAAACAACTTTGAAGTTAACACGTGCAGTGCAATCAATGCATTTGTACGTTTTTTGACAATGTATCCATCTTTGAAGTGGATGTGTGAGAAAACTAAGGCAGCTAGAAAACTGCAGTTTGTTGCATTGAAAATAGCGTACCTATAAACTACCATTATAATCGCTAAAAATATAAAAACCGATTTTCTTCGCTTTTAATGCCGACATCAAATCACCAAACAGTGCGCATTTGCGTTTCTTGGTCAATGTGTCCATCTTTAAAGTGAATTTGGGGAAAAACTAAGGCAGCTAGAAAACTGCGGTTTGTTGCGTTGAAAATAGCGTAGCATATACCATATGAATCGGTAAAAAAGTAAAAGTCGATTTTTTCAACCCAAATGCCGACGGCAAATTACCCAGGAATTTGCCAATTGCATACTACATATTTGCATAACTTTCACTTTTTAGATTCACAAAATTGTATCTCTCGCATACATATGCATGTACACAATATGTACATATTACATATTTCGACCTATGCATGCATTTATTTTAAATAATTAACCAATTTAAAGAACAGTAAAAGCGTTGTAAAAACCTAAAAAGCCATCAGCATTTCGCTGTCTAACAAGAAAACATGCATTTGCTTTGATGAGAAAATTTCTGTTAAATTTATTTTGCCTCTGGCTGGGCTCTGTTAAAATTCAATTGACTCTGGCTGGCCGCTCTTAAAATGCGCTTCGCCAGTTTTGTTGGTATTTGACAGTTTCCACGCTGATCCGTTCGTGGTCCTTCTCTATAAATATACGTTCTCTGCAAGATATGTATGCGGCCGCAATGTTGTCTATATCTTCCTTCTTATTAATTGTCATTTCTCGTTTTTGCATAATTCTA
>NW_023458582.1:328545-333006 GCF_013731165.1 Rhagoletis pomonella | reverse complement strand
TTTGACAGCAGAAACTATTAGCTTTCATATAACACTTTATTCGAGCTATTGGATTAATGCTTTCCAAAACGCACTCAACAAATGCATGTGAGTGCGGCAAGGATAATAATATGAAGGCTACTTTACTTATATTTCCAAACATTTTATTGCCCGTTGCGATTTCCACTCCGTAAGCAATTATCCAAAATTCTTCAGAGTCGGAATGGTTCCGATAAAAGTTATTCCATGAGAAAGTTAAAAGATTTAAATATTCAGTTTCCGCTGCTTTTCTTTCCTTCAAAGTCAAATAGTGAATTGGCAGGTCACTGAAACTCGCCCTCTTGTGATTCACACACAATTTTTTGATGACAAAATCAAAGCTTTTTTAAAAGTATTTAATTGACTAGGTAATCGTTTCAAAAGTTCTTCGATTGGGGTAATTAAAAATTTTTGACAGTCAAGTTTATCACGCAGTTCATTAGCTTCTTCTGTAAAATTATCGTGGAAAACTAAGTTTTGTATATTTTTATAATTGGATAAAAAGATGGACGATTACTTTACATGATTGTAATCCTGTATTGTTTTATTTGCCTGTTATACAAAGTTTATTTCGCCTATTACTACTACTTTACTTATTATTTATATTTTAATGTTAGTTTCTTTTATTTGTCTGTTTTTATACCCGAGCGCACTTGTGCACAAGGGTATTATAACTTTGTTCACATAACGGTTTTTTGTAACAGGCAAAACGAATCGAGATAGATATAGACAAATGTATACATAAATGATCAGAATGAAAAGAGAAATCGATTAAGCGGTGACTGTCTGTCCGTCCGTCCGTCCGTCCGTCTGTGCACACGATAACTCGAGTAAAAATTGAGATATCTTAACGAAACTTGGTACGTGGACTTCTTTTGGGCATAGGACGGATGGTATTTAAAATGGGCGAAATCGGACAATAACCACGCCTACCTCCCATATAACGGTAATTTTCAGAAATACGAAAAGTGCGATATTTTAGTAACTACTGAAGATAATTCACTCAAAATTGATATTTACAATGAGTTTTAGACGAAAAATAAGAATATTAAAAAATTTAGGCAAATGGGCGTAGCCACGCCTATTTATGGTTACATGTGTATATCTTGGTAACCGCTGCACCAATTCCTTCCAGACTTGGTATAGTTGTTGGTTCTGCTACAACATACCAAATGGCCGAAAATTTTTAAAATCGGGCAACAACCACGCCCACATCCCATATAACGGTAATTTAGAAAAATACGAAATCCTCGATAAATCAGTAAATATTAAAGCTAATTTATTCAAAATTGATGGTTGCAACAATTTTTTACCAAGAAATACGCTTATGATACAATTTTGGAAAATAGGCGTGGCACCGCCCACTTATGATCACATATATGTATCTCGCTAACCGTTCTAGCAATTTGAACCAAACTCGGTATGGTTATTGTGCTTGCCACATAAAAGCAAAGCGTTGAAAATTATTGAAATCGGACTAAAATTACGACCGCTTTTCATATAACGGTATATTTCAGAAATGCTTGAAACTGCAATATTTCGAAATTTAAGGACGCTAATTTACTTAATTTATACACCCCGGCTTATCGTGTAGCGGTAGCTTTCGGAAAGGTGGAAAACATATATTCAACAATTGCGCCGGGTATTTAATGTTCGCCCGAACTTAGACTTTCTTACTTGTTTTTAGATAAATATCTACATATTATCCTCATATCATCATTAAGCGCGTATTAATATTTCGAAAATTTATAGAATAACTTCGTTTAAGATTACTCAAAAGATTGTAATAAGAAAAATTGTAAATTTAAAATTATTGTAATCATTCATCGAACGAACTTAGATTACGATTACAGTAATTGTAATTTTAAAAAAGTTGAAATTACGATTGCTGTAATCGTAATCTAAGATACCTTCGATGAACGATTACCGCAATCCTTATTCAATAGTAAATTTCAAATATTTTAAACGTATTTTGTATCGGAACTTAGAATTTTTTTACCATCTGCAAAACTGGCGAAGTGGCAACCATCTATAGAAGGAAGAAATCAGCTGACACGGAAAAATTCAAATTCCGCAGATTTCTGCGCTACGGGCTACAACTACAGAAAAATTCTGCGGGGTTGAGTTTTCATTTACATGGCGCTTTGGTAAGGCAGATCGTGTCAGCTGATCCGAGTTTACGTACCGGTAGGTTCACGTTCTTGACTAATTTCAGCTTAATACACACACAAAAACCGTACTAGACTGTCTCGCTTTGATTTCAGAATGCTTACACATTGGAAAGTTAGATTATTGCCAATATAGAATAAAACACTGCACGGATACATTTGAGTCGGCCAACAAGTCATTTGTTAGCAGCGCAATTACTTACTCTCTTTAGCTCTCCATTCTCTTGTAGAGTGCGGGCAAACACAAACCGCTTGGAGTATGCGAGAGTAAAAAACCGATCAATAGCAGGAAAAGTAGTATTTGCTTTGCAAGTGACAATTACATCGACTGAAAAATATCCGCAAGTAGTGTACTGTGCTTGCAAGTGATTGAGTATTTTCATAGAGCTGCTGATTTTCGATTTTGGGTTCTGCTACCCTGCAAAAAATGCGACAAATACCACTTTTGATCTCTTCATATGGAATTAACTGATCGCTTTTGTTCGAGCATGCCCTATGAAGAGACTAATTGTTCACTTTTATACCCAAACGGGTATAAAAAGCGACAAGTCACCTTTAAAAAATAAAACTAAAAATTAAAAGGGTTGTAAAAACGCTAATTTCTAATAATTTTTTTTAATTTCTTTTCTATTACTAAGTTAAATTCATTTTTTCATATGTTCTGACTAAATAAATTTCTAAAGAGAAAAATAAACTCCAAAAAGAAAAAACATAGGCATTTCGCTGATTTTTTCATGTAAAGTGCAAAACCGGCGATTTTTTGAAATGTTTGTATGGTGAACCCCCAGGGGGGTTCCAGGGGGTGTGCCACTGGCATCGGTGGGTCGGGCCTCCAAAGTTAGTGGGGGTCGGTCATACATTTGGACTCGATTGGAGCACTCTAAATGGGTCAAAGTGGGATTTTTCAAAATTTGCCCCTACCCAAAAGTTCGACCCAAATTGGGGGACATCAGAATTCGTTTTAGAGGTATGGTTCCTTCGGCAAAGTTTTCTTATTTTGATCCCTAGAATATGATTTTCACAGAGCAATGGGCGATTTTTTTGCCTCGCCACAAATCGACCCGGCCTAACGTACATATGTACACATGTATGTATTTATTTCAGTTTGCTGCAATAAGGTAATGAATAAAGTTATGAAAACTAGTCAATGTTAAAGAATCTGTATAGTTTATTTGTTAAACGGGTATAATAATCCAGAACAAATATTTAAGGAAAGAAATAAGGTGAATATATATAAGGTGGTATCGATTCAACAAATACAACAATTACTTGTATTTTGTTTTTGCTTTTAGCGGGCCATTGTCAAATTTCAGCTATTCTTCCCCGAAGGAAAAAGGGCGACAGAAAATAAAAACGCTCTCACGTTTTCACTCACTCACTAGCGAAATAAAAAATTTCGACAATCAAACGCTACTCACAGCTGATGAAACAACACCACCTTATATAAATTCGCATTGGAAAGAAAATATAAAATTAACAAAAGAATGCTTTTCAAAAACAAATATTTTAAATGAGGTGTGCATCACAATTATACGCCAACCATATATTGAAAAGTTTTGACTATTCATTTTTCATTATTTAATTTGTTTTTGTTTTTTATAAAAATATAATTTCTTCTTTAACAACCATACAAGTTTTTGAATATGCAGCTTTGTAGCCCATGTAATTTTAACACAATGAAGTGCATGTATGAAGTAGCAAGGACATATAGTTGATATTTTGGGATTTTTTTTATTGACGGTGTCATTCATTTCTTCCATACGAAGTATGTATATTAACACGATTTTTTTATATGGAGAAAATTACCAACAACTTCAACACAAAAAAGAATTACAAATATCAACGGTAAGTCCTAGCTACATCAAACTTGCACTTTACTAAAATTGAATGGGCTACAAAACTGCATACTTAAACCCTTTCTGAGTAATCCAATCAAAAACACGAGATTTATATGTATTTCGTGTATCGTTCGTAAATGACTGCAAACATTAATACAAAATAAAAAACAGCCTCGGATGAGACCCCCTTTTTCTGATGACGACCATGGCAAACGTATAAAGGACTATGATTTAAGGGTATGCACCTGGAATATCTGGCCCCTTAATGGGGAAGGTGCCTCTGCCCGGCTGGTTGATGTCCTCGGGAAGACAAAGGCTGACATCACCGCCATCCAAGAAATGCGATGGACGGGGCAAGGAAAATTAAGCGTGAAGCCTTGCGATGTCTATTACAGTTGCCACGTAAAGGAGCGCAAATTCGGTGTTGGATTCGTGGT
>NW_023458582.1:326171-328445 GCF_013731165.1 Rhagoletis pomonella | reverse complement strand
TATCTTCCTTCTTATTAATTGTCATTTCTCGTTTTTGCATAATTCTAAGGCTCTCTATTGTGTATCGAATCTGTTCTCTTCTTTCTTTGTCAATAATATTTGTGTTCGCGAAATCAGCTGTGTGTCCACTTGTTAAAATGTGCTGTGATAATGATGTACTGCTTTTCCGTTTCCTTATGTCCGCTTCATGTTCGCCTGATCGAACACCTAAATGCCGCTTCGTTGTCCCAATGTACACCTTTCCGCATGTTTCTGTTTCCTTCCCATTGCATTTAATTTCGTAGACTACGTTGTTTGTGGACCTCCACTGGACACTATGTTTTTGTATATATTCTCGAAAGTGTGCAATTAGATTTATATGCAAGTGCTGTGTTTTGTGTTTTTGTTATGTTATGATCAAAATTATCGGTAAGATTGGGAATGTATGTAACACTGAAGAATTTTTTTGCGCTTTTTGTTGTTTCTGAGTACGATTGTGTGTTAGGGTGGTTGCTATGTTTTATTATTTCCTGATTTATGAGGTCGTGTATTAATTTTACAGGATAGTTATTGTTTTTAGGATGTTGGTTATTTTCTCTATGTTGGCGTCATGGAACTGTGTGTGGCTTATCGTCAGTACTTTGTGGATTAAGTTTTTTGCGGTGTTAATTTTATATTTTCTTGGTTGAGATGAGAAGTAATTTATCAGGCGTCCAGAGGAGGTTGGTTTTGAGTACCAGTCTAGAAGGAGGTTTTGCTTATCTCGATAAATACAAACATCTAGAAATGGTATTTTTGAGTCTTTTTCAATTTCCATAGTAAATTTCAGTTTATTGTGGTATTTATTAAGAGTATCTAGAATAATATTCGCGTCATTACGTTTGATAATAGCGAAGATGTCGTCCACGTATTTTGTTACAAACTTTATGTCAATGTTAAAATTTTCTTTCAGCTCAGTGATGGTGTTGTCCAGTAGGTTGTCCATGATAATGTCAGCGATTGTTGGAGAAATTGGATTTCCCATGTGCATTCCAAATGTTTGTGCGTATAGTTTGTTGCTGAACATAAAGTAATTGTCATCCTTGAGGCAAAAGTCTATTATTTCATGAAATTTCTTTTTTGGAATAGAAGTTTTCTGTTGAATTAGGTCCCACTTATTCATAATTATTCTCGAAGCTAATGTCGTTGGTATATTTGTGAATAGGGTAATGACATCAAACGAAACTAAAACATCTTCATCACACACATGGACGTTGGTTAACTTATCTTTAAGATTAAAAGCATTCTTGACGTTATATTTTCCCGAAATTAGACTTTGTAAAATCTCGCCGATGTATTTGGACAGTTTGTAACAGCGGACCATAATAGAAGAGACAATAGGACGAAGTGGAACTCCAGGCTTGTGTATTTTAGGCAAGCCATAAATTCTGGGCGCCGTGGCTGCAGTGCAGGTGAGTTTTAGTTTTTCCCTGAAGTTTATGTGTTTGCCTTTGTAAAGTTCGTCCACTATTTTGTTGTTTTTCCTTTGAAGAGTGTTTGTAGGATCAGTTCATATTGATTTATATGTATTTCTGTCTTCTATTAGTTTCTTCATCTTCTCTAGGTACTCTGTTTTGTATATGACTACAGTTTTATTGCCTTTGTCGGCATCAGTTATAATAATGTTGTTTTTGTGTTTCTGGATAAACGCCTTTGCTTTATTAAATGCTGATAATATTAATTTTTCCGCTTCGTTGTGTTTTATGTTGCGTTTGAAAAGTAATATTCTATTGCTCACTTTATTTCTTGCTATTTCCTTTTCCTTATCGTTCTCTAGTGACTGTATAAGTTGCTCCATTTCTGCTATTATATGTATCGGCGAAAAGTTTGATTTTGTTGTTGGCAAAGTAAATTTTCTTCCCAGCCGGAATAAACAGAATACGTTTGAAATATACGTTAACATATCATCAGGATTGTTCTAAAGAATAAGTAAACAAAAAAGTTTATTCCAAACGTTCAGAATGAATAAAGAAATTCAGCCATTAAGTATTAACCGAAAAAACAAAAATGTATACATATATAACAACAAATTGAATGTTATGACAAACCAACTTACATTGTGTAGATATTCAAACATAGATATGTATATGTATAAATACTTAATCACTAAAAAAGAAAATATATCCATACCACTTGATGTGGTAGTTTTGTCAGTACTGAAAATTTAATTTTTGTAAACAAGTTATGTATGCGGCCGCAAAGTTGTCTGTATCTTCCTTCTTATTAATTGTCATTTCTCGTTTTTGCATAATTCTA
>NW_023458582.1:323872-326071 GCF_013731165.1 Rhagoletis pomonella | reverse complement strand
ATCTTTTCAGTTCTGGTGCGAATAAAACTACTTTATTCCACTTTTCATCCGACGTTTCGCTAAAACTTTTTTAGCATCCTCAGGGGTAGTGTTTATTTTATCTGTTACAACAAATATACAAAAATACAAAAAAAACACACACACATTGGCTGCGTTTCTTTATACATTCCGGATAATCCCATTTCACAGCCGGAATAAACAGATTACGTTTGAAATATACGTTAACATATCATCAGGAATGTTCTAAAGAATAAGTAAACAAAAAAGTTTATTCCAAACGTTCAGAATGAATAAAGAAATTTAGCCATTAAGTATTAACCGAAAAAACAAAAATGTATACATATATAACAACAAATTGAATTTAAAGACAAACCAACTTACATTGTTTAGATTTTCAAACATAGATATGTATATGTATAAATACTTAATCACTAAAAAAGAAAATATATCCATACCACTTGATGTGGTAGTTTTGTCAGTACTGAAAATTTCATTTTTGTAAACAAGTTATGTATGCGGCCGCAATGTTGTCTGTATCTTCCTTCTTATTAATTGTCATTTCTCGTTTTTGCATAATTCTAAGGCTCTCTATTGTGTATCGAATCTGTTCTCTTCTTTCTTTGTCAATAATATTTGTGTTCGCGAAATCAGCTGTGTGTCCACTTGTTAAAATGTGCTGTGATAATGCTGTACTGCTTTTCCGTTTCCTTATGTCCGCTTCATGTTCGCCTAATTGAACACCTAAAGGCCGCTTCGTTGTCCCAATGTACACCTTTCCGCATGTTTCTGTTTCCTTCCCATTGCGTTTAATTTCGTAGACTACGTTGTTTTCTTGGTGGACCTCCACTGGACACTTTGTTTTTGTATATATTCTGGAAAGTGTGCAATTAGATTTATATGCAAGTGCTGTGTTTTGTGTTTTTGTTATGTTATGATCAAAATTATCGGTAAGATTGGGAATGTATGTAACACTGAAGAATTTCTTTGCGCTTTTTGTTGTTTCTGAGTTCGATTGTGTGTTAGGGTGGTTGCTATGTTTTATTATTTCCTGATTTATGAGTTCGTGTATTAATTTGACAAGATAATTATTGTTTTTTAGGATGTTGGTTATTTTCTCTATATTGGCGTCATGGAACTGTGTGTGGCTTATCGTCAGTACTTTGTGGATTAAGTTTTTTTCGTTGTTAATTTTATAGTTTCTTGGTTGAGATGAGAAGTAATTTATCAGGCGTCCAGAGGAGGTTGGTTTTGAGTACCAGTCTAGAAGGAGGTTTTGCTTTTCTCGATAAATACAAACATCTAGAAGTGGTATTTTTGAGTCTTTTTCAATTTCCATAGTAAATTTCAGTTTATTGTGGTATTTATTAAGAGTATCTAGAATAATATTCGCGTCATTACGTTTGATAATAGCGAAGATGTCGTCCACGTATTTTGTTACAAACTTTATGTCAATGTTAAATTTTTCTTTCAGCTCAGTGATGGTGTTGTCCAGTAGGTTGTCCATGATAATGTCAGCGATTGTTGGAGAAATTGGATTTCCCATGGGCATTCCAAATGTTTGTGCGTATAGTTTGTTGCTGAACATAAAGTAATTGTTATCCTTGAGGCAAAAGTCTATTATTTCATGAAATTTCTCTTTGGAATAGAAGTTTTCTGTTGAATTAGGTCCCACTTATTCATAATTATTCTCGAAGCTAATGTCGTTGGTATATTTGTGAATAGGGAAATGACATCAAACGAAACTAAAACATCTTCATCACACACATGGACGTTGGTTAACTTATCTTTAAGATTAAAAGCATTCTTGACGTTATATTTTCCTGAAATTAGACTTTGTAAAATCTCGCCGATGTATTTGGACAGTTTGTAACAGGGGACCATAATAGAAGAGACAATAGGACGAAGTGGAACTCCAGGCTTGTGTATTTTATGCAAGCCATAAATTCTGGGCGCCGTGGCTGCAGTGCAGGTGAGTTTTAGTTTTTCCCTGAAGTTTATGTGTTTGCCTTTGTAAAGTTCGTCCACTATTTTGTTGTTTTTCCTTTGAAGAGTGTTTGTAGGATCAGTTCGTATTGATTTATATGTATTTCTGTCTTCTATTAGTTTCTTCATCTTTTCTAGGTACTCTGTTTTGTATATGACTACAGTTTTATTGCCTTTGTCGGCATCAGTTATAATAATGTTGTTTTTGTGTTTCTG
>NW_023458582.1:322444-323772 GCF_013731165.1 Rhagoletis pomonella | reverse complement strand
TGGAGTCTGGCCAAGATATCTTCTCGGGATTTCTCGAGCTGATGAATGTAGCTAGCGAGGCAGAAAATTGTACTTGCTCACTATACGTTCCAATAAACTTAGCTGGGGTGTCGGCACTCGGTACGTCCACGTGGGCGCTCTTGCAATACCCGAAACACCATGCCACCAGCGAAAAGATGTAACTCGGTCTTATATCACGACTTGACACGTTGAAGATCTGCAGGAAAAGAAAGAAAAATCTTTTCCGGAAGTAGATCTTGACAATTTTCCTCTCATTAAGATGACAGATCTACTTGACATTCTTAAGTGTTATACCGCAGCTATTTGTTGAGGGTGTTGCCACTTAGTATAGTGTTGGAAAAAGGATGTTTAAGAATTTAAATGTACAGTAAATTCTTTCCGGATATATAGATAAAAAAAATGAATGAAACTCAATGCAAGTACGCAGATCTCTATATTCCACTTCTGTGGAGACCTTAATGAACTACATAGTAGGTAACTTCAAATCAAAAAATATACATAGACAAGAAAAATCGCGCTCACAGGGCAGGTTTCGGGTAAACTATATGGAACATATATTTTAACACGAAAGCTGAAAAAGGCGACATGGTCAGCAAGGCTGCATATCCTTAGCGTGATATGTACCTATAACTTTTCCTTCTAGATCTTCTAAAACGTAATAGGATGAACCTAGTCTCTCTCGAACCCTAGCCCTGAGAAAAGTTTTTGCTAGCTTCGAATTAAAATGTTTTGCCAGATTGCTTTGGGCGAAGTTTCTACGCAAAATCTCTTGCCCTACTACATATTTTATTTTTCGCGACCTTAAGTTATATTGATGCTCGTTACGATCATAAGCCTTCTTCAAATTTTCACGAATATTATCGCGGATACTTAAAATTTTGTCGAAACGTGTTATATTTGCTTCTGTTAAGCCTTCGGTTGTCATGTCAATGGTTTTCAGGAGTTCGTAAGTATCGCCGTGCGTTATCATATGTTGACCAAATAGAACAAAGTAAGGACTATAGCCTGTGGATTGGTGGAAGGAGTTTCGGAGTGCCGCATTTATACTGCTCAGGTGACAATCCCAGTCGCGCTGATCCTTTTGAATGTACGCTCTCAAAGCAGCGTTTATGGAGCGATTTAAGCGCTCTGAGGCGTTGCTCTGAGGAGAGTATACTGCGGTTAGTGTATGTTTGATACCACATTTGGTCAAAAATGCTTCAAAATCTTTTGACCTGAACTGGCTGCCATTGTCGCTTACAATGAATTCTGGCACGCCGAATACATCAAATATTTGTTCTTTAAGGAAATTTATAATCGGACCGGTT
>NW_023458582.1:320771-322344 GCF_013731165.1 Rhagoletis pomonella | reverse complement strand
CTTTCGATTTCTCAATTCAGCACAGAAAGGGCAGCGCAAATGTTGTACCATACGCACTGTCACGCATTCACTGGGAAGATGAATTTGTTTCTGCATTGGAAGTCGATTATGCGCCCGATATTAATCTATCTTCGGAAGCGTTTGATGAGCCAGATTATGTGGAATTGAAGAAAAAAAAAAAAGGAACATCCTGGAATATATCCAGATTTTAAAATTTCTGAGAGATTTGTTTATCATCGCACTGAATTTTATTCCGGCGACTCGTTGAAAGAGAATGCTGCTTGGAAACTGGTTGTTCCGAAATCTCTACGACCTGAAGTTCTGAAACAGCACATGATATTCCCACCAGTGCGCATGGAGGTTTGGCAAAAACCGCGGAAAGGGTGCGTCGCTATTTCTATTGGCCTGGGTTGTATCGTTCTGTAAATGGGTATGTCAGCAACTGCCAAGTATGCAAAATGACCAAACATCCAACCAAAATTCTCCGTCCACCAATGGGGAAATTTACACCAGTGGAAAGAATTTTCCAGTGACTGTATGTTGATCTAATAGGTCAATTTCCTAGGTCGAAAAATTGCTATATAGGCATTTTGATTGTTTTAGACCACATGTCGAAATTAAGCTTTTTATGCCCCTTAAAAAAGTTCACAACCGGTGCGATTATAAATTTCCTTAAAGAACAAATATTTGATGTATTCGGCGTGCCAGTATTCATTGTAAGCGACAATGGCAGCCAGTTCAGGTCAAAAGATTTTGAAGCATTTTTGACCAAATGTGGGATCAAACATACACTAACCGCAGTATACTCTCCTCAGAGCAACGCCTCAGAGCGCTTAAATCGCTCCATAAACGCTGCTTTGAGAGCGTACATTCAAAAGGATCAGCGCGACTGGGATTGTCACCTGAGCAGTATAAATGCGGCACTCCGGAACTCCTTCAACCAATCCCCAGGCTATAGTCCTTACTTTGTTCTATTTGGTCAACATATGATAACGCACGGCGATACTTACGAACTCCTGAAAACCATTCACATGACAACCGAAGGCTTAACAGAAGCAAATATAACACGTTTCGACAAAATTTTAAGTATGCGCGATTATGTTCGTGAAAATTTGAAGAAGGCTTATGATCGTAACGAGCATAAATATAACTTAAGGTCGCGAGAAATAAAATATATAGTAGGGCAAAACATTTTAATTCGAAGCTAGCAAAAACTTTTCTCAGGGCTAGGGTTCGAGAGAGACTAGGTTCATCCTATTACGTTTTAGAAGATTTAGAAGGAAAACTTATAGGTACATATCACGCTAAGGATATGCAGCCTTGTTGACCATGTCGCCTTTTTCAGCTTTCGTGTTAAAATATATGTTCCATATAGTTTACCCGAAACCTGCCCTGTGAGTGCGATTTTTCTTGTCTATGTATATTTTTTGATTTGAAGTTACCTACTATGTAGTACATTAAGGTCTCCACAGAAGTGGAATATAGAGATCTGCGTGCTTGCATTGAGTTTCATTTATTTTTTTTTAATCTATATATCCGGAAAGAATTTACTGTGCATTTAAATTCTTAAACA
>NW_023458582.1:316097-320671 GCF_013731165.1 Rhagoletis pomonella | reverse complement strand
AAAGAAGACGCCGCCTATAGGGAGCTGAAGAAAAAAGCGAGACGTATATTTACTTCTATTTTTGGGTGCTATGTGTCTAATGTTAACATTAGTTATTTTTATTTCCTCTTATTCCTCTTATTTCTTTCTTATGAAGTGGCTATTTATGTCTTCCAGTATGCAGGAATATTCGGTTAGGTTGATGTAATAGAGGATTATGTATGTAGATACCTGTTTGCACCTTTCCGATGCCATTCTCGATGGTAACGATTTCTGCTTGAGAGTAGTCGAGCACCTCGACTGAGCCATTGCGCAGAAGAAGTTTGAGGGAAAGGAATAGTAATAATTCCTTCGGGATCTGCATCATTCCTTACTGGTTTTCCACAATGGAGATAAAGATGGGTGTAAAGATGACGGGCAAAGATGATGAGGGTAAAGATGATTGCTTTTATTTATTTATTTATTTTATATTGTTACCAAAGTCACTTAGAGCTTAACTGTTTGTTACTATTTTTTGTTCTCTATTTTTTGTTGTAAAGATGATGGGGGTAAAGATGATTGCTTTTATTTATTTCTTTTAATTTATATTTTTTCCCCTTTTTTACCAAAGTCACTTAGAGCTTAACTGTTTGTAACTGTTTATAACTTTTTTTGTGTTGCTATTTTTTGCTTTCTATTTTTTGTTGTAAAGATGATGGGGGTAAAGATGATTGCTTTTATTTATTTATTTTATTTTATATTTTTTTTCCTTTTTTTACCAAAGTCACTTAGAGCTTAACTGTTTATAATTGTTTATAACTTTTTTTGTGTTACTATTTTTTGCTTTCTATTTTTTGTTGTAAAGATGAAGGGGGTCAACATGATTGCTTTATTTATTAATTTTATATCTTTTTAAAGTCACTGTATGTCTTAACTGTTTATAACTTTTTGCTTTATATTTTTTTACGATTTTCCTTTAACTGCTAACTGTTTATACCTTTTTGCTTTATATTTGTAGCTAAGCCGTTGTACGTTGAGGTTATCCAAAAACCAAAAAAAAAACATGAGGTCCTTTCTTTTATTAGAGATGGTAAAAAAATATAACAAAATCGATAACTATTTATATTGAACAATGAAATACAATAGGGATGCCAACTAATCATGTATAATATTGAACATCCTGCCCGGTCGAACCATTCGGTTCGAAATCTACGAGCCAAACAAGCTTCTGAATTGCACGGGTGCACAGCCCACTTGCTGTCCTTAGTGTGTTATTCGTATTGCCAGAGGTTACTGCCTCTGGCGCGAAACTCGGAACGGTATTCAAAATTTCATTATTTATCAAACGAAGTGATCATATTATCAACGAAGACTTGATATACACATATGCATATAAAAGCAGACGAGCCCACGATGCACAGTGGGGTAAAACAGGTTGCTGCGGACAAATCAATTTTGGGAGCCCAAATATTTCAAGTTTCTTTTTTTTAAATATTTAAAAGATAATTAAACTTCGCGTCGTTCTATCCGTGGCAATTTTGTAAAAAGGTTAATTTTTTTTATTTATTATTATTATTGAAAACTGAAAGAAAAACATTTTTACGTTTGAATGCTTCCCCTTTTTTGGAAAATACCAGACATTAATTTCAAATGCCTGCAGTTATTTAAAAAGTTATTCATAAACACTTTTCCATAAGATATATTTAATTAAAAAATACTAATGTATATTTTGAAACCCTTTTTTTCTGACACCTTCTCCAGACCTTCCAAGGATGATAATGGAAGAAAAATAATTTCGATATATTAAGGGGCCGGGGCACCTCCCCTAGAAACTGAATTTCTCACACTAGAATGTATATGTGGTATGAGAAATTCCGTTTGTATGGCAGGCACCCCGGTGGACGAACGCCTAGCCACAATCCCCATCAAAGCGAGATTCTTCAACATTTCGCACATCTGCGTCCATACCCCGATGGAAAAGAAGGACGTGGCGTCCAGGTATCTCTTCTATGAGCGCTCGTACATATGAGCACTGCCCCCGACACGATATCGAAACCGTGCTCGGCGATTTTAAAGCCAACGTGAGCAAGGAAGGGAAAATTCCGCCTCTACGATAAAATGTCTGATAACGGACTATAGAAGATCGACTTCGCGGGATCCAAACATGGGCATAAGAAAATCCACCAAGCTACATGGCTGTCTCCAGATCGAAAAACGAGAAAACAATTCGACCATGTGGTGATAGACGGAAGGCATGCTCCCAGGGTTTTAGACGTACGTACACTCCGAGGAGCAAACATCGACTCGGACCACTATCTTTTTGTTCAGCGTGGAAAAGCTGCAATCACAACAGACGGCCAATTTGTTCGCCACTCGACTCACATACCTGCTCTCTGAGAGCACTCTTCAACAATCCGACATACGCGAGCAGTGTAACCACATTTCCAGATCATTAAGTTCCGCTGCCGAAAAAGTAGTTGGATTTCAGCGAGCCCGAAAGAACCACTGGTACGATGAGGAATGTCAAGAAGCCGCAGAGAAAGAAGACGCCGCCTATAGGGAGCTGAAGAAAAAAGCGAGACGTATTTGCCGCAATAAGAAAAGAGAGGCCGAAATACGTGAGTGCGAAGAGCTTGAGATGCAGGCCGACAGAAAAAACGCCCGAAAATTTATCAGACGGTTAGGCGACTTACAGAAGGTTTCAAAACCAAGGCGAACTTCTGTAAGAACAACCATGACGACCTAGAGACTGATGTCCAGAATGTACTGAAATTATTAAGGGAGCACTTTTCCACCCTACTGAATAGCATCAGCGCTGAAAGTAGTTGACAAGACGAACCCGAGCCCTTCGTCGAAGACGATGGAGTCGATGTCCCACCGCCTGACTATGACGAGGTACGATTAGCGATTACGCGACTGAAAAACCACAAAGCTGCTGGAGCTGACGGCCTGCCAGCCGAGCGTTTCAAGTACTGCGACGAGAAGCTGATGATGTGCATGCATCAGCTCTTATGCAGAACATGGTCAGATGAATGCATGTCCGATGACTGGAATTTAAGTGTGCTCTGCCCAATCCACAAGGAAGTGACCTCGCCATTCGCGCCAACTACCGCGGGATCGGCCTTCAGCATAGGTTATAAGGTGTTATCGAGTGTAATGTGCGAAAGGCTGAAGCCCACCGTCATCGAACTGATTGGACGTTATAAGTGTGGCTTTAGGCCTGGCAAATCCACCATAGATCGGGTATTCACAATACGCTAAGTATTGGAAAAGACCCGCGAGAATAGGATCGACACACACAATCTATTTGTCGATTTCAAAGCCGCTTTCGACAGTACGAAGAGAAATTGTCTTTATGCTGCGATGTCTGGATTTTGTATCCCCGAAAAACTAATACGGCTGTGTACAATTACGTTGAGCAATACTCTGTCAGAATTGCGAAGGACCTCTCCGGGACGGTTGATACCAAACGAGGTTTCAGACAAGGTGACTTCATTTCGTGTGATTTCTTTAATCAGATGTTTGAGAAGATGATAAGAGCCGCAGACTTGAACCGCTCAGGCACAATACCTTACAAGAGCATACAATTGCTGGCGTATGTCGACTATATCGATATTATCGGTAAAAACAAGGGATACGTCTGTTCTGCCTTCTCGGGATTCCATAGATAGGCAAAGCGAATATGTCTGGTGGGGAACGAGGACAAACCGAAGTAGCTCCTGTCATCACACAAACAGTCAGAGCATACGCGTGTTGGCACACACGTTACTGTTGATAGTTACAAGTTTGAAAACGTAGACGACTTAATTTATTTGGGAACCAGCATTAACACCAATAATAATGTCAGCCTTGAAATCCAACGGAGAATCACTCTTGCCAACAAGTCCTGCTTTGGACTGAGTAGGCAATTCAGGATTAAAGTCCTCTCTCGTCGTACAAAGATCACACTCTATAAGTCACTCATCATGCCAGTCCTGTTGTTTGGCGCGGAGGTATGGATACCTTATGAACGGCCTCTTGGAGTTTTCGAGAGAAATATTCTGCGAAAGGTGTACGGACCTTTACGCGATAGTGATTAGCGCAGACGATTCAACGATGAGCTGTATGAGCTTTACAACGACAGCAGCGAATTAAAACTCAGCGGCTCCGCTGGCTTGGCCATGTTTTTCGAATGAACAGAAATTCTCCTGCTCTGAAAATATTCAACGCGGGCCGCGATGCGAGTAACAGAAAAGGGGAAGGCCTCCCCTGTGTTGAAAAAACCAGGTGGAGAAGGACTTGGCTTCACTTGATATTTCCAATTGGCGCCAGTTGTCACATAAGAGAAATGACAGGGGTTATGTTTTGGACTCGGCCAAAATAGCTTAGGCGGTTACAGAGCCAATAAAGAAGAAGAAGAAGAATATACTAAGTTGCATCACTCTGCGATGAATACTTCCAGAGATATGTTGTGTAAAAACTTCAGGTTGTACGTGTATTAATAATAATCGCGACGAGAGTCTTGTACATGGCTAAGCGTGCATGCCAGTTCTAGCCAGGTCTGAGCTCGCCGGATCGGGGTGGTTTTTCTTGCCACTTATGCACAAGGACTATCATTACAAAAAAACTTCATGCAC
>NW_023458582.1:313979-315997 GCF_013731165.1 Rhagoletis pomonella | reverse complement strand
TTTGTTTATATTTTTATGTCCATTTCGTCTCATTGTTTGGTTTGTTAAATCTTTTGATTTTTGCACACATTAGTCTACCAGGAGCAGCCGAATGTGTAAGTTGTGCTTATATACAGTATGTTGATAGTCTTTTATGCAATTTTTGTAATTAAGATATTTATTGCAGTCCTGATGATGACTTCAGACTGAAGTCGAAATATACGCGATTTAAAAACAACAAAAACAGATGGTTTTATTTCAATCCGGCCTTGAGCTCAAAAAAATATCAACAGAATTTTCAATTAACGGCCAAATATAAATAAACAATGTTTAAACGGAGAGCACCCCAAGACGACCAAGACACGGTCATGGTCTACAGGAACATTAAAAGAGGATATACAATCAAAGCCAGAAAGTGCATCAAGAACTACCAACATTCTATAAAACGGATCACACACCTATCGGAATCTACGAGATTCCTGGAGAGGTGCAGAAGAAATAGAGTAACTCCAAATTTTATCAACAACGCTACCAAAAACATTCTGTACACCATCAGCAACAACACCAACAACAACCAAATATCGGCGAAAATTTCTTTCGCTGTGTCTGCTTATATCGACAAGACAAAAGACAAACTTTTAAATCTCCTCATTAAAATTAAACACGAACTTCTGCGGCAAAAAGAAAGAGAGGTAAATATGTTAAAAACAAGAATAAAACAACACCTCAACACACGTGACTGCAATGCATTCTTCCAAAGTGAGGAACTGCTGACGAACACATTGAAAGAAAGTATCATAACTACCCAACTTGCTAAGTACGAAAACTTAAGACATAAACAACAACTACTTTTAAACATTAGGGTGATACCAGAATGGATCCGTAACACGACTAGGATACAAATTCCAACCGATATTCAGTGGCTTCTTTCTCTGGGACCTAAACATGCCTTACCCATAGACAACAAACAATTTCCACTATTTAAAGTCATCGGAGACGGGGAGAACTATATACAAACAATTAAAGACAAAGAGAAACAAGAGATGGAAAGAAACAACCTGACGACACTGCTACGTGACCACCTCAACAAGACGACAACTTCAGTTAGAGATAAATTTATAAGTGATACCCTACGTCCCGCAAAAATGTTCTTAAAAAATCATAAAGAGCTTTTGATCATTAATGCCGACAAGGGCAATGTAACTGTGTTGATGGGTAAATCAGAATATGACATAAAAATGCAGACTATAGTCAATGATATTTCAACAAACAAAGTTTTAAAACGTGATCCTACTAATAGACTACAGGACAAGAACAACGAACTAGTTGAGAAAATGTTCAGTAATAAAATTATTGATGTAAAAGAAAAGAATGCGCTTTTGTGTAAAACAGCCAATCCACCACGAATCTATGGCTTACCAAAGATTCACAAAGAAGGAAATCCACTCAGACCTATTTGTTCGTCCGTCAATTCCCCGTCTAACAATTTATGTAAATATGACGTCAAAATCCTGAAAAATGTAACCATGTCCTCCGTATATAATGTCAAAGACGCGATCGAATTCAAGAACAAGATCAAGGATACATATGTTTATGATGATGAGAGTCTAGTGTCGTTCGATGTTGTGTCATTGTTTCCAAGTATTCCAGTGGATTTGGCCCTTGAAATCATAGCTTCAAAGTGGGAAGATATAAAAGAGTACACATATATGTCTAAAGAACTTTTTTTGACAGTGGTAAAATTCTGCATAAAAGAAAACCGCTATTTTAAATATAATAATAAAATATATGAGCAGCGTTCAGGTATGCCCATGGGATCTCCATCATCACCAGTTATAGCGGACATCATTATGGAAGAGTTATTCAAAAAATTCGAACAAGAATCGGTCAATAAGCCACGACTTCTTACTAAGTACGTTGACGATTTATTCGCTATAGTTAAAACCGAGGACACAAACGACATGCTTACAATATTAAACGGTCTCAGCAAATCAATAAAATTCACAATAGAAGTAGAAAAAGAAGGAAAACTACCTTTT
>NW_023458582.1:293559-313879 GCF_013731165.1 Rhagoletis pomonella | reverse complement strand
TATTTCAACGAAACCATAAAGATTAATAACCTAAGTTTTACTGCTCTGGAAGCACATAGCCTGAGACCGTTGCATCCACTAATCCAGCATTCGAATTCACGCTCAGAGTTTGAGGAGGGTCTATCACTTAAATTCATGAAGGAGCTAAATATTAGGAATATAAAAAAAAATAGGTTCCCTAAACCTTTTGGTAAAATCCAGTATGGTTACACACTTTGGGATATTGGCCATAATTATAGCCATAATTGCAATATTTAAATGCAAGAGGAGCAGAAGCTCCGAAATAATCAACCATAAACCACAGTATATACAAATGGCGGAAATACAAAATATTCGTCACAGGAGTCTTAACGACATTCCATTTTTTTAAAATAGTCCGATCGGGGAAGATTGGAATTTCGGAGGGAGGAGTTAATACCATACTTTGTTAAAGCCATTTCCACACAATCAGCAAATTATAATGCGATTCCGTACCCATATAATTCCACCGGCAAAACGCTCGCATATTTTGGGATCATATTGCAACCAAAAATGCACGCGCATCCGCCATCTTAGCTAAGGAAATTAAACACCTTAGTTGAGCGAAAAACGCGCAACTAACAAACCAAAAACTTCAGGTGAGGGAAACACGCGCAATCCCCATTCTGCTGACCAGGCATCTTTGGTCACGTAGGCCGGCTCAGGCTTAGGTTAGTTTGTAAGCGGTAGCTTAAAGATAAGTTAGTCTTGAACTCACTCTAAAGGCACATAGTGCCGCCTAACAAAGTTTGGAATAAATAAAGATTAAAACTTAAACTTAAATCTCGCATTTTGTTTTATATACAGTCTTGCTGGTGACAACATAAAACACCTCATAATGACGCAACATTCTACAAGGAACACTGAAATTAATTTTACCTAACAGTACGGGACAATCAACAGTGCCTGAGATTATGTCAAATAGAAAGTTGATAAAAGTTTTCGTCTGTTGTGCAGTGTCATTAGGTTGATCAACTGACAGCGAGAGCTATACTCAGGCTTAGGTTCAGAGAAGTGCAGAGAGCGTGGGCAAACCGGATAAACGCTTTCTGTACAGATTCTAATCGATTTATATATTTTTGGCGGTAAGGCCTCCAAATGAAAACGGCATACTCTAATATCGAACGGACAAAGGACGAATACAATAGTTTCAAAGTGTACGGATCTGAAAACGAAGAACTATTGCGCCGTAGAAACGCGAGCATCGAGTAAGATTTAGAGACAACATAATTAACATGTGTAACAAAACTAAATTTTGCATCAACATATACCCCCAGGTCTTTGACCTCATTTACCGAGCCTAGATTTGTTGACAAAATACGATAGGTGTTACGGATAGGATTATGAAGCTTAGAAAACGTCATTTGGTGGCATTTCTTAATGTTAACCGGCAATTTGTTTTTAGTGCACCAAAGGTACAACATATCGAGCTCCGCTGGCAGACTACTTGAGTCTCAAGCATTTTTTATAACCGAGTACATTTTTAAATAATCCGCATACATTAGGAATTTAGCTGAAGAAAAGCACGTTTCTATGTCATTCACAAATAGAATGAAAAGCAGCGGACCCAGTATACTTCACTGGGGGATACCAGAGGTTAGAACAAATGCGTTAGAATAAATGTCATCAATAACGGCATAGCTTTGTCTACCGTGCAGTTAAGATTCAATTCATCGTAGGAACACAAAGTTAAAGCCCAGCTTGAAAAGTTTGATCAGCAGAATTTTATGTGAGATTCTGTCAAAGGCTTTAGAAAAATCGGTATACATTGTATCAACCTGACAGTCCATTTGAAAGGCAGCAAAACAATCATCCGAGAATACCGCTAGATTGGTTAAAGTCGATCTTCCCGTTACAAAACCGTGCTGATTGATAGAAATTGACTGCCTGAGATTGAAAAAAATGTTGTCTTTTATGATGCACTCAAGTAACTTAAGTATTGTGGATAATTTCGAAATAGGCCTATAATTTTTTACGTCACATTTATTACCACTTTTGAACGTAGGGGTAATTGAAGTTAACTTCCAATCGTTAATAACTCTACCCGCGGATAGAGATTTGTTGAAAATTTCTGTCAGTGGTTTAACTAACGATTGACAGTTTTTGAGTAGGGTAACAGAAAATCCATCCACGTCAGTCTGTGAGGATATTTTTATTTGTCAATACCCTTTAGCGTATCTTCCTCAGTAATAGCCAAACAGCCAAAGTTAAAAAATGACTCAGAGGCACAAACATTCGTGGTGTCCGGGTCGACGATATAATCATCATCTACTGCGAAATTCGACGCAAAGAAATCTGCAAAAAGAGCTAGCTTTTTTGTCATTGTAAAAAACCAACGTGGGGATATTAGAAACACCTTTTTTTTACTTTAAAAAGGTCCAAAAATTTTTCGGGTTTACTTTAATATTATTTTCAAAATTTTGCACATAACTCTTATATCGCACCTTAATAAGCTTATAAAATTTATATTTGTATGTAGTATATAACTCATAATGCCTTGGATTATTTAACATATTGAACTTTTTGAAAAATTTATTTCTAAGGTTCTTTAGACGATTGAGCTCTCTCGAGAACCATGGGCGTTTATAAGGAAGCTTTGAATTAATAGGAACATGTTGTTTACATATTTCAAGTATTTTTAAATACTCTAAAACAGTCGGCAACATCACCACCCCCTATGATAATGTCCCAATTTATTCCAGATAAGAGATAATTTAAAGTCTGAAAATTACAACGGTTATAGTTAAAAGACATCTTAGGATTCTCCCTAGGAATCTCAAAAAACTCTACAGACTTAACTTCTAATATAATAAGGAGAGTGATGTAAGTTAGGCGCGGAAATAGCTGACGGCGGGAGATATAACTTAAACTTAATATCATGACTTAGACAAATAAGATCTAGTAGACGATTCAAAGTATTATGGAAAATATTAGCTTGAACTAGCTCAATACCCAAGAAATTATCAACTAAATATGTTTCTGACGAATTACTCACATTAGTGGGACTTAAAAATAAATTATTGTTTAAAACGGCCCAATTTAAATTATTTAGATTGTAGGCTCCTAACACACAAAGCTTATGCTCTCCAGTCTCGTTGTGAAGCGCTAGTATATTGTCTACGTGAGCTTTGTAGGTTGATTCATCACTGCATGGCGGTATGTAGGACACACACAGGTAGGGGCAGGGGGGTGCTCGAGCACCCTCTAACTTTCAAATTTTCCTTATATATATAAAATAGTACCCTGAAATGCCAGCTTAATAGGGTCAAGCCCCCCACACCCCCTCAATTTCATTCTGGCTACGCCGATTGTTGTACACCTTTTTGAAAAACACGGAACGGGCGAACAGTCACATTCACTGGCCAAAGGTTCGGATTTAGCAATTTATCGTATGCGCTTAGTGGAATACCTAGCTTAAAATTTATACTATTCAAAGTTCAGACAGGTGTATCCTTCTTTACTAGCTTATAGCATAATAGTGAATTTTTATTCACACCAGCATGTTTCACTACAAAATCCCGGATGTTATCTTCCGTTACGGTGGTCGAAAATGAGGACAGGTGCAACCATTTACGTCGTAACGCAGCATCATGAGCTACAACAACCAACTCCCAATTCGCACTTGCATTGGTGCCCATGACGAGAAATTGATTTTTATACCCGAGCGCACTTGTGCACAAGGGTATATTAATTTTGTTCACATAACGGTTGTTTGTAACAGCCAAACCGAATCGAGATAGATATAGACAAATGTATACATAAATGATCAGGATGAAAAAAGAAATCGATTAAGCCATGTCTGTCTGTCCGTCTGTCCGTCCGCCCGTGTACACGATAGCTCGAGCAAAAATTGAGATATCTCAACGAAATTTGGTGTGTGGGTTTCCCTTAATCCAAGGTAGGTTGGTATTGAAAATGGGCGAAATCGGACTGTAACCACGCCCACTTCCCATATAACGGTAATTTCCAGAAATACAAAAACTGCGATATTTTAGTAACTACCGAAAATATTTCACTCAAAATTGATATTTACAATAATTTTTAGACGAAAAATAAGAATATTATAAATTTTTAGAAAATGGGCGTAGCCACGCCCACTTAGATATACTTATGGTATATCTTGGTAACTGCTCCACCAATTTCTTCCAAACTTGGCACAGTGGTTGGCCTTGGTACAGCATACAAAATCGCCGAAAATCGGACGATAACCACGCCCACATCCCATATAACGGTAGTTTAGAGAAATATAAAATCTTCGATAAATCAGTAAATATTGAAGCTAATTTATTCAAAATTGATGCTTACAACAAATCTTTACCAAGAAATACGTTTATGGTAAAATTTTGGAAAATGGGCGTGGCACCGCCCACTTATGATCACATATATGTATCTCGGAAACCGTTCTACCAATTTGTACCAAACTCGGTATGGTTATTGTGCTTGCCACATATAAGCAAAACGTTGAAAATTATTGAAATCGCACTAAAATTACGGCCGCTTTTCATATAACGGTAAATTTTAGAAATACTTGAAACTGCAATATTGAAATTGAAAGGACGCTAATTTACTCAAAATTGATACACCCCGGCTTACCATCTAGCGGTAGGTTTCGGAAAGGTGAAAAAACATATATTTCATACTTGCGCCGGGTATTTAATGTTCGGCTCCGCCCGAACTTAGACTTTCTTACTTGTTTTGTTTCTTTTTCTTCGCCTCCTTGGACCACTGTGCATTGTTTACCTCAGCAGCATCTGAATTTACAACATTCACAGCATTAAGCGCGGCTTGGGCATGTCTCTACCATCGCTGCCAAAAGGGTGGAGCAGTACTTCTGCCCAAGCTCCTAACCCAGGCACGGCCCAATTAGATCTGCAAAAGGCTACCGTATATTTATGGCGCGACTCGTCCATCGTACTTGCTTGCCTGGAATCTTCTGAAAACTCAGATTAAGAAGTTTGAAATTTTGTTGAAAATTTGTTGAATTTTCCTAAATTTTGTACAAAGTTTGAAACTTTAATTTTATATGGCTTTAGTTATATGCAGCATGAAAACTAATTTTATGAAAAATTAACAAAAAAATGTTAGCTTGAAATTTGATTCATATTTGATAGCATGTTTTTGGTAAAAATACAACTTCTGTCACATCCCACCAGTTCGAATGCTTGCTTCTTACGTTTTCTTTTATCCTATGAGCCTCTTTCTAAAACCGTGGAAACCTTTTACATATGTTTTTGACGCGCAGATCAATTTTATTGGAATTCACATTTGTTATATCTGACAATGCCTCTAATAGATGTCCCATTTTATGTTTAATAAAAATTAAATTAAATTGTTGAATTTTTAGATTTAAGAAGTTTTATGTATTTTATTTTCAAAGGTTAAAAACCGAATGAATTGACACAAAAATTTTCAACTCAAAATTGATCGTGTAAAAACAAATATAAGATATTTTATTGATTCAAGCTATAATAACAACAAGTGTTTAACAACAAGTAATGTGTATCACTACACTACTCCCCTCTTCCAAAAACTTTCATATCTAACAAATTAAAAGTAACTTGCTTCGTCTTGCTGGATGAACTAAGTTTACTTCCGTCCAAAAATGCAGGCTTAACTCGGTCTATAGAAATATTTACTAATTTATTGTGATAATTAATTTTGAACTACTTCGGTGTCTTTTCTATAACCTCGAACGGTCGTTCATATGGTTCCAGTAAACCAGTTATTTTCCTATCAGTTCTTACTAAAACAAATTTGCAATTATATAAATCTCTTGGAATATAAAGAAGTGAATCTTTATGATGACATACTTTCGATGCATAATTTTTGAGATTTTGCTTTAATTTATTCAGTACATCGTATGAATCAAAATTTGATTCAGACCGAACTACCATTTGCGAAGGAAGCCTTAAATTTTCGCCATATAACATCTCAGCTGCTGTAGCGTAAATGTCCTCTTTGTAGGATGATCGCAAACCCAACAATACTATACCATCTGCTTGCGTTTCCACTAGCCGTAATTGATGCCTTTAGTTGCCTGTGAAAACGTTCGACCATTCCGTTAGCTTGAGGATGGTAGGCAGTGGTTGTAATCTTATGACTTCCTAAAAGCTTTGTTGGTTCAGTAAAAATCTGAGAAGTAAACTGTGTGCCCTGATCTGTTGTAATTGTCAGTGGGACACCAAAACGTGAAACAAACTCGCGGAAGAAAGTGTCTGCAACACTTTCCGCCGCAATATTTCGAAGTGGATATGCTTCTGGCCAACGGGAATTTCTATCGATAACAGTTAAAATAAATTTAAAATCGTGGGATGGGGGAAGAGGTCTAACGATATCCAAATGTATGTGCTCAAAACATCCTTTTGGAATTGGTATTTTCGAAACTTGAGATTTGGTATGTCTATAAATTTTACATTTTAAACAGTTAACACACTCTTTTGTCCACTGGTTTGTAGTTGTGTTCATCCCTGGCCAAACATATCTAATTGTGATCAACCGACGTGTTGCCTTAATACTTACATGAGCTATATTATGTAATTTCTCAAAAACTAATTTTCGTAACGTTTGCGGGACATATGGCCTTGTTGAACTAAGTGACGTTTCACACCAAATTTGAATATTTAAGGAGGGTATTGCTATTAACTCTTGTCTATGCCTACAATTTTGATCATCTACTAATAATTTAATTTCTTTATCTTTGTTTTGTTCATCAAATAATTTTCTTAAGTTCAGGTCAGTAGCTTCTAATGCTGTAACTTCAGGAATCCTCGATAATGCGTCTGCAACACAATTTAAATCTCCTTTTATGTGTTTAATATCACTAGTAAATTGAGATATGAATTCTAACTGTCTTGTTTGCCTTGGGCTTCTCTCTACTTGTGAGTTCATAGTAAATGTAAGCGGCTTGTGATCTTTATATATTGCAAAATATGTACCTTCTAACCATTGTCTGAAATGTTTAATAGTTACATAAATAGCAAGTAACTCTCTATCAAAAGTGCTATATTTACATTCGGACGGGCTTAGTTTCTTTGAAAACAATGCAAGCGGTTCCTTAGAATATTTATCTTCCTGTTGGGGAACACCCCCAATAGCTCTACTCGATGCATCTACAGGAATAGACAGAATTGCATTACTGTTGAAATGCGTTAACAGTGTTTTCCTAGCAAAACTATCTTTAAATTGTTTAAATTCCTGTATCATCAGTCCATTCGAGTACTTTATCTTTGCTCTTCGATGCTTTTGTTATCATGCTATATATTGGGTCAATCATTGCGGCAAGTTTTGGTATACACCTATGATAGAAGTTCACCATTCCCACAAACGTCTGCATTTGTTTGATAGTTATTGGTTGACCGAAATCAAGAATAGATCGGACTTTTTCCTCTGATGGTTGTATACCCTCGGATGATATGTTATACCCTAGGAAACTGATCTTTTCTGCTATGAAAATGCATTTAGATGGCTTAATATTCAAACCATGCTTATCTAAACGCAGGAACAGCATATTTTAATGCTTTAAACGTTCTGCTTCATCTTTGCTAGCTATCAATATATCGTCCAGATAAACAAAAGTAAAATCTAAATCGTGTAACACCTCATTTATGAATCTTTGAAATGTTTGCGCTGAATTTCGTAAGCCAAAAGGCATCCTGTCGAATTCGAACATTCCAAATGGTGTGGTTATAGCGGTCTTATGGCTAGCTTCCTCTGCAACTGGTATCTGGTTGTACGCCCTAATTAAATCTATTTTTGAAAATACTTTCTTATTTTGAAATTCAATATGTAAATCGTGAATGTGTGGTAAAGGATATCGGTCGGGTATCGTGATCAAGTTAACCCTTCGGTAGTCGCCACAAGGACGCCAGCCATTTGCGTCTTTTTTAGGTACCAGGTGCAGTGGCGATGTTCCGTGGGATTTAGATGGACGACATATCCCAGATTTCAGTAAAAAATCGAATTCAGCATTTGCTATTTTGTATTTAATTGGATCTAAGCGTCTCGAGCTACAGAACGGTAATACTCCATTTGTTATAATATGATGAACTGTCGAATGCTCAACCTTTTTGGTTATAATCTGGTTCAGAAATTAATGAAGGAAAATTCTTTATAAGCTTTGTATATTGGTTTTCAACCCAAAAGTATTTTTGCCAAGAAATGTTACAAAACCCATATATTGCGTGGACAGACAAGTTAGTTAAAGGATCTATTATCCTCTTATGTTTTATATCAATTAAGAGTCGATACTTCCCTAAAAAATCTGCCCTTATGATGGGTTTAGAAATGTCAGCTATAAGAAATACAAACGGAAATTCCCGACGAAGTCCCAAATTAACTTTTAATAATTTCTTTCCATAGGTCGAAATCATGCTGCCATTTGCAGCCATTTAAATAATGTCGGAAGATCGTTTGTGAATTTTTAAGTTGGAGGAAGGAAGGACTGAAATTTCGGCAGCACTGTCTATTAAAAATTTAAGCTTGTCTAATACAAATAAGCGACGTGTTGAAAATTCCAAATTGTTAGTCGCTGCAACAACAGCATGCCCTAGTTTATCGAGGCAGAATTATTTCTTTTAAAGGCACACGGTTCTTCACACTTACGTCCTTTACAACCAAAACGGAAATGGTACCGATAGAGCCAATTTTGAGAATGAGGCTTACTACGTGACAGAATTTTTACGATCAACAAAATATCTCTTCCATGGTCGCGATGGTCTGTCACAGATTTGTGTTTTAATCTCATTAATGTTTAATTGCAAGCGATTGAAACTTTCATACACTTTTGTCGTAACTATCGTCAAATTTTCTACAATCTTTCCTAAGTCATCAAAATTATTCGAAGAAGTAAGTACCTTAATTTTAACAGCACAAATATCACTACCACTGGTGATTTCCCAAATTTTATCTGCGAGTTGCATGAGATCATTAATATTATTTACATTAGCGCTAATGCAACATACAACCTTTAAGGTAGTTTCCGCAACCAAATATTTTTTAAGAAAATCGGTCTATACCGCTAACTGACCTAGGGTCCTATAATACTCGGAAGGTCTGCGATCCCCTATCTCAGTGTCTGACAAAATTTTATCAAGTCTTCTCTGCTCGCTTGAAGAATGTCTGTCAATGACAACTTTTTTCAAATTTTCATAAGTCCCAGTCTGAGGTGGATTTTGTATGACATCAGGTACATTCGCAATAACTTCTTGAGGCAAGCCAGTTATAACGAACTCGAACTTGGTCGAATCCCTACAAATTCCTTTTGTAGCAAATTGCATCTCGGCACGCACGCACGAACCATGCTTCTGGTCAGTTAGTCCAAAATTGTGTGGTGGTTTTACCGAAGTAGCACAAATTTCATACCTGTCATACGGATTACGTATATTATCTTTTGACACCTCACAGGGATCTTCAATACCAATCAGAGACCTACTAAGTCTATCCCCGGCACCTTTTTCTTGAGGAGAGCGCAACATATTGGAAGAAGGTTTACAAAAATAAACTGTTCTTTGTAAAAATAAAATAAAATCGCCTAAGCGTAAAATTTAACAGAACTAAACTACGCTGACATAAACTTATCTATTTAGATGTTTTGAATGATGACGGTTTGAAGGCTGGATGTCTAGCGGTTGTTGTTGATGTTGAGTAGACAACGAATTGAAACACTTTCACATTGCGGTTGCGACCGTGATTACGTCTACGTAAATGTGTTCGTTACTTGGAGATGAAATGACTGTTGACAGCAGCTCTACAGTTGATGACACTATCTGGGGTTCTTGCTTTTTAATTATGCACTTGAAGGTTGCTCGAAGTGATTCGTAAATGAATTTACAACTCCCAACTGCTAGGTTTGAGTGTTACTATCAGTAGGAAACGATGTTTGAACGTTTGTGGCAATAGCGGCAAGAGTAACTGTGGGATCAGTATTTGAGAGTGATGGTGCAACTTCTGCTTACGCTTCAATCTGAATGGCATCGCGTACTTCGCGCCTATTTCGTCGACGGTTGAGGTTTTTAGAAACGAGTTAATAGTCGTTTTTGCTATATCGAAGTAATTGAATACTTTTGTTTCTTTCTCCAAATTGCATTAAAGGTTTGCAGATCATAACCTTGCTCAGAAAATTTCTTTTTGGGTCAATATTTTATTCAAATCGCAATCGATGGGTGTTTCAAACGTTTCCCAGTGGTAAGCAGATTATCCAATGCAGCGGACTAGTCCAGCGCCAATTTGTGTTCTTCGTTACTTAAGATCGTTGGCTGAAAGAAGTCAGATTGTGTTTGTTTGGAATTATCAAAGAAACCAGCTGCACTAGGTAAAGATACGGCAGCAGTAAGTATCGCTTATTCCAATACATATATTTTTTTTTTGATGTTCGGTTGCGCTTCGTAGCAAAGCCTGGCAGGATCGCCAAAATTTTATGTTTAATAAAAATAAAATTAAATTGTTGAATTTTTAGATTTAAGAAGTTTTATGTATTTTATTTTCAAAGATTAAAAACCGAATGAATTGATACAAAAATTTTAAACTCAAAATTGATCGTGTAAAAACAAGTATAATAAGATATTTCATTGATTCAAGGTATAATAAAACAAGTGTTTAACAACAAGTAATGTGTATCACTACATCCCACAACTTTCTCCCTTTTTTCAATTTATGTACCATTTAGAAGATATCAGAACACAAACACTTAATCCTTGAAAAAGAACAGATGTATGAATTAGTAGTTAATAAAAAACATAAAAAAACTATTTTTTTTAAACAAGCTTTATTAGTTGTTTAAAACAAACTAAAAAGTCAAATTTGCGGATAAATCTTATGTGGAGTTATTTCTTTCCATCTAAGTAATACACGTATCAATATGAACCAAATCGGACCATAAATGCGGTTTCTCAAATATCTCGACACCTGCGCCACCTAGCGGATTACTTCATCTTTCATATTGCATTGTCCTCGAGTTCTGAGCCAAGTTTGCTGTTTCAAGTCTTTATCCCATCGGGAAGTTGGTAAAAAATCAATATCTGATTAAACAGCAGCAAGTAAATAAAGGCTTGTAAAAAAATATTGTTAGTTAAAGGTTCGGCTAGTCGCGGGCGTGCATAAATTCACCGTGCATAAATTCACCGTGCAAAAACGCGCAGCAAAAATATATATTATTTTAATCTACAGGAAATGGGCATTAATGAAAAAAAAATCATTAAGTGTGGTGCTGAGCGGCAGGGCTCTTAAAAGTTTATGTAAAAAAATAAAACAGCAATTAACTAGGGGAAAATAGACTTATCTTAGAACCGATATAAATAATACAACTTTTAATAAATATTGGTAATTATTGTTCTAAATAGGAGCACTTACCTTTGTCTTAAATTTCCAGTTTTGACCTCCGGCTGAACCACTGTGCATCGATGAGAAGCGCATTCAATTCCATGCATTAGATTTTGACTGATGCGCGAGAAAACATACTAATAGACAGACAGACAAAATTAAAAAAAAAATGTACAGGCATCGGTCTTTTACAATTTTATTATACGTATAGAATTAAGCTTGAGAACTGCAAAATCGAAGCACATAGTTACACTTACAGTTCATTCGGCAGTTGATATGTACGTGGGCCATTTCCAAACGAAGTGATATTTTGCTACCAAATGCTTGTACGTCTTTGTATTGTTTTGGAACTTTACACTTAAAAAAAGGGCGTTTATCTTCCACGAATAAAAAAAAATAAGTAAGCCACTCCGTTTTGTTTCACAAATTCATATTAAAATTGGTTTAATACTTTGAGAGATAAGTCGTTACAAACATATTTCATACTAGCAATTACCCGGCGTGCTTCGCTGCACCTTAAATGTATTTTTGTGTTATAACTCTCCCAAAACTCGTATGGCCTCATTTATAAAATATATTTAAAGAGCTTAATGAAGTAACGTTTAAAAAAACAAATTTCGATCTATGAAGCATTGTTTATTTTTTTTTGAGTGTGGGTGTTAGTTAATATCTTTTCGAAGGTAATCAGAAAATATGTAAAGTAGCGACTTTCTCTTGGAAATTTAGTTTATAATCTTATAACTGGAGTCTACTTTCGCACCCTTTCCTCAAACGTGTATTTATTCAATATTCGAATACCGTATATTTATCTAATTTGAAAAAATTTGCCTACTATGCAAATATATACTGCAGTATTAACTAATATTTTCAAATGTTGTGCGAGGGAGTAACAAAAAAAATACTTTTAAGGCGCAGCGAAGTACGCCGGGTATTTTCTAGTATTTAATAATTAAATTAAATTAAAATTTTCAAACAGGTGACAACCTTCCAAAAGTTATTTTCGCCTGTAACTGCCATCTGGCTGTCAAAAAAATCTCATGCCTATACAATTTGTATGAAGCATACCGAAATAATGCGGCGTAAACGCTTAGCGGTTGCAAAATCCGATTTTGACAGGGCGTTAGGAAATGAAGTTGGCTGCAGAGAACGGGGAAACTTTTCGTAGTTCACACAAACAAACCTATGCATATTGTTGGTGTTATTTCTTCATTTGACGTAGCGTTGCCGCTTTTGTTTAGATATTGCACTTCGGCATTAACGCTAGGCGTCAGAAAACGCTCAGTCCAACGCATTTGTGTAGGTATGGCAGTAGGCTTTCTTTAAAAATGGCCTCTCTAATATTGTTTTGTTTGGAACTCTAGCAATTCAGCAGTGAGAAGTGTCCCCTATTCGGAAATGCAGTAACCCAAAGCATCAGTGTCTATTACTTCTAAACTATAATTACTGGAAAAGCTCAATTTGCGCAACAAAGTTCCAATTCGACATCTACCCGCGTTTGCGCATATTGCATATTTTTATCATCATTAGTTTTTGGCTGATGCGTGTGTCAACATTCCAACATACAGACAGACAAAATTTCTGAAACTGTTGATTTGGCTTCTGTTGCTCTAATAAAGACCTCCCATATTAATATTTCTTTAATATCTATAATGTAAAGATATCAGAACTAAGCTTGAGAACAACTGCACCATTTCCAGAAACTGTAAAATGTTCTTCAGAAAGCGTCAAATGTACTTCAGAATAGTCAGTTGTAAAATGAACTGAATATTCTGAAGTACATTCTACGTTTTCTGAAGTACATTTGACGGTTTCTAAAGTACATTTTACGTTTTCTGAAGTACATCTTACGCTTTCTGAAGTACTCTTGGAAAAGGTGTAGTGATAGAACTTTTTAAAAAAGTATCGATACTAGTACTCGGTGTCAGTACTTATATTTGCAAAAAAGTAGCGATAATACTCGTATTTTAAGTATTCCCAAAGCAAACGCAAAAAGTATACACAAATAAGATTGCTTTGCTTTTCATATATTCATAGTACTATGACCTCTTCCTATTTGGAAAATGAACAGGGCTGCAAACCGGTTTTGAATCGAACCGGTTTTTGAACCGAACCGTAGATTTTTTCGGGCTTCGAACCCAACCGTTTTTAGTTTGAAATGCCAAAACCGAACCGATAACCACTAAAAAAATAGTTCGGCTCGGTTCGAAATGGAAATTCACTAAAGCTTTTGTAAAAAACAAATTGGTCTAAAAATGAGACCCGTATAGTAAAACTGCAAAAATTTTTTTGTATGATGGCAACTCTGTGAGTTGTAATTTCGTCCATATAAAGAATTCTTGATTTTTTTGTATATAGAAGAAAATGCGTAACAATGCCAGTTAAATAAAAAATTTTTAAAACTCGGATTTTTTTTAATTTGGATTAAAAAGTTTGAACCTTTGATGCAATTGTGTTGAAATTTTAGATTTTTTCAGGGATCGAAAATAATAGTTATTTTCAAAATTTAAATTCAAAAAGTCAGTCGGAAAGAATTGGTCTTTTTAACTTTGTATATAGCACAGCTTGTTAGCCAAGGAATGTTAATCCTATATGATTTAATTTTTTTCTATTTTTTCAGCAATTAACCGTTATTTTTGACTGATATTTTTTCAGTCAAATATAAAAGTTAAAGCTTGACTTTTATTTATTCGGTCAAATATAACAGTTAAAAGTTTACTTTTATTTTTTCGGTCAAAAATAAAATTTAAAAATTTACTTTTATTTTTTCGATCAAATATAAAAGTTTAAATTTGACTTTTATTTTTTCGGTCAATTAATGCATGCGCTAGTTAACAATTTAATAGAAACAACGATAAACAAAAGTAAACAAACAAATCAAAATAAAGAATCTCAGGCAAACAACACAACTAATAACAAAAAGTACATTGGAGTAACTTACGTATCAGGGCTAACGAATATGCAGGCGCTCAGGAGAACAATAAAGAATGAAAATATTGGCTGCGTTTCTTTATACATTCCGGATAATCCCATTTCACAGCCGGAATAAACAGAATTCGTTTGAAATATACGTTAACATATCATCAGGAACGTTCTAAAGAATAAGTAAACAAAAAAGTTTATTCCAAACGTTCAGAATGAATAAAGAAATTCAGCCATTATATATGCTCACAGGCCGCACAACACAATAAGCAAACTGTACACAAAAACAAAAGACAGAATTCCGAAAGAGCAATAACATAATGCGGTGTATCAAATAGAATACAAGGGGAATGTTACAGAAAGTTGTAACAAATGCTACGTAGGCACAACAAAAGGATCATTGGGTACAAGCATTAACGAGCATAAAGCGGATGAGAGAAACCAAACGATGACAACAGCACTTGCACAAAACTTGACGAAGCACAAACACTTAGCGAACTTCGGGAATACGAGAATTTCGGACATCGAAAGTTTACGCATACAACAAAAACTAGAAAATGCGATCAACTTTAAAGAGGACGCGGATAACACTAACAACGTTTACGCAGCTATAATCAATAATATATATAAATAAGAGTGTAGGATTAGAATTTTTTAATATTGTTAAATAGATACTAAAATGGTGCTAATAAAGTTTATCCTTTGATCAATGTTTTACGCATAGTTTACGCATACAACAAAAACTAGAAAATGCGATCAACTTTAAAGAGGACGCGGATAACACTAACAACGTTCATGCAGCTATAATCAATAATATATATAAATAAGAGTGAAGGATTAGAATTTTATAATATTGTTAAATAGATACTAAAATGGTGCTAATAAAGTTTATCGTTTGATCAATGTTTTGTTAATAATATTTATATTAATGTGAGTTTAAGTCAGAATTAGTGTAAATTGTAAATTGTCGTTAACTATAACCACTGTTTTTGCATCAGATATATGTGATTACAAGTGGGCGGTGCCACGCCCATTTTCCAAAATTTTATTATAAGCGTTTTTCTTGGTAAAAAATTATTGTAAGCATCTACTTTGTATAAATTGATTCATTCGAAAATTTTAGCATTTCTCTAAATTACCGTTATATGGGTTGTGGGCGTGGTTATTGTCCAATTTTAAAAATTTTCGGTCGTTTGGTATGCTGTATGCCAAGGCCAACCAACAACCGTGCCAAGTTTGGATGAAATTGGTGCAGCGGTTACCAAGATATACACATATAACCATAAGTGGGCGTGGCCACGCCCATTTTCCAAAAATTTATAATATTCCTATTTTTCATCTAAAAATTATTTTAAATATCAATTTTGAGTCAATTATCTTCGGTAGTTACTAAAATATCGCAGTTTTCGTATTTCTGAAAATGACCGTTATATGGGAGGTAGGCGTGGTTATTGTCCGATGTTGCCCATTTTCAATACCATCCGTCCTAAACCCGAAAGAAGTTCACGTACCGAGTTTCGTTAAGATATCTCAATTTTTACTCGAGTTATCGTGTGCACAGACGGACGGACGGACAGACAGTCACCGCTTAATCGATTTCTCTTTTCATTCTAATCATTTATGTATACATTTGTCTATACCTATCTCGATTCGTTTTACCTGTTACAAACAACCGTTATGTGAACAAAGTTATAATACAAGGGTACAAGTGCGCTCGGGTATAAAAATTGGATTAATCTGATAAATTGCCCTGTGGTTGTGTGTAGCGGTGACAACTCTAATAGAAACAATTGCATCGATCGGGCAACACAGAGCTCAGCAAAAATAATTAACCACATATCGTAGAAAATTATCGCTGGGCGGTCTGCGCCTGTCTCACGTTCAATATTTATTGTGATATTTGGATGGTGATCCATATTAATGGATTTCAAAATAGTGATGGATGGCGCGGGAATACTAAATACATGCTCAATATTTATCGCGTCAGTATTTACATGTTTTTGTGTTGAGAGGTTTAAAGTCCAATAGATGAAGCCTGGAAATCTTATCTAAATGTAATGTTATTTTATTGAAAATCATCTATACTTTTCATTATATATATGGTGATACCACATCTAATTTGTTCCAAATGCAACGCGAGCGCACACGTTCAATACTTATTGACAGATCTTTGAGCCATATATAGCGGAAATTTAAAAAGGTGGTTTGAACTAGGGATGTTGCGAATGTGGAATTTTAGACGTCCGCGAATGCGAATGCAGATGAGGATGTCTAACAGCTAGCGGATGCGAACGCGGATGTCAAGTATTTTTAAGAATTTAAGTAAGTAAATTAAGTTATTTAGGTAAATAAAAAAATTTAAAAATGAGTAAATTTTAATAATGTTTATCTTATTTAGTACTTGAATTTAAAAATTGGAACTTCATATTTAATAAAAAGTAATGAGAATTGCATCGGGGCTAAAAATTTCGGATGTATCCTCCTTTCATATTCACTTGAAGAATCTAGCATAATGGCGAGATCGTTATTTAAACACCGCTTACAAGCCAAACCAGATGTGCTAGGTTTTTTTGAAGCTTTTTAAAAAGAATTCTTCATTATCATTCCTTTGACTATTTCAGAATTTGGGGAACCTGTAATGTCATCAGCGTTTTTTTTGATTTTAGTTTTTGTAATTCATTTTTAATACATTCTTCTGCGACTGGTTTGAAAAATTTGTGTTTATAGCGAGCTTAATATGTATATATGTAGGTGAATAACGAAAATAATTTATTATTTTTCAGAAATAAAATTTTTGAACAAAATTCTGTTTTCAAAGTCGTGGCTGCTAGCCGAATCGGACCAGAATATTGTTATTTTTTATAAGCATTTGAATTATTGGAATCACGGATGATGAGGGTCTGAGATAGTTACGTAATTCATACCTAATTAAAGGTCATACCTATAGCTTTTAATTATTTGAGCATCGATTCTCATTTCTCCTGGAAATCCCTATTGAAGGAGCTTACTCTTTGACTTTAAATAGCAAAGAAGGAAGACATAGTGGGAGAGTTTTACCACAGAATTTTTTAGCCAAGGATCCAGTGTATATCCCTATGAAAAAGATATTGTCCGACAAGTAAACAAAAAAACTGTGAAATGTTTGCTACAAATAAATTCCCCAAAGAGCCCCATTTGAAACGGTGGAAACGAATATATGAAACATCAAAAGAAAATCACGAAAATTTTATTTAAAATAACAGTTCACACTTTCCTCTTTAATGTCTAGTAGCTTTATTAAGATTGGTCCAAACAAATCATAATAAAGAAAGAAACCAACGCATATATTTAAAGCACAGAAAAAAAAGAATATTATTAAAAGGACTATGATCTCTTTGACGTACGTCAAAGGTAAAGTAGAAGTCGGAACATGTATCTTCCCACTGATAGCTCGGTTATATAGCTTAAGAAATAATATGTGTAGAAACACTTTTATCAAAGTTGATAAATATGACATTTGACCAGTTTTGTTACACAAATACTCCAATGTGCGGCGGCCGGGTAACACGACCAAAAATATTGGCTTTAATTTGTCATTTTGTTTGCCAGATATACGTTTTATCGGTGCACTTGCACAACACTCGCATTCGCAAAAGCTCCGCATTGATTATAGCGAATGCGAATGTTAAAATTAATGCAGAAGCTCCGCGGTTGCGAATGCGAATATTCGCAACAACCCTGGTTTGAACAGCAGTTTGTTCGGTGTATTTGGGTTCCTTAGCGTTTCAGTATATGCACTTAAGTTAAAGCGCGTTTTTATGAAAAGTATATTTTTAAACGCGTGCGTTGCAAAAATATTTATGTTTTGCTCTTTCTTTCACAAATTCTTTTTATATCCTTTTTATACACGTACGTATTCACAGATTGAATAACAAGTAATTTTTAGCAAAAAAAAAACCGACTTCAACTCCCAAATAAAAAATATATATATATATATATATATATATCTCATGATCCACTAATCGAATCTCAACCAGATTAGTATGGGACCACCTCTGAGACACTACCTTTCCGATGCAAAAAGACTTATCGAAATCGGTTAACGTAGTCCAAAGTTATGCGGTAACATACATAACAAAAAAAAAAATAAATATTCCGACGAACTGATAACGTCCTCCTTTTTTGGATTTCGGTTAAAAATGTATTTATATACATATGTATCTAAATGTATCTATTATATGAGGCCTTGATCGCCTGAGTAGCTTAACTGACATTTCAAAAAAAGTTAGCTGCACCTTAATATGCATTACCAGAATCGAAACGGCAATAGCCCGAGGCACGCCCTTTTAGTTTTCTTTTATTATAATATGTAGCATCACGTAGGCGCAATGAATTTTTTAGTAAAGTACCGCATTTATTTTTTATAAATCCCTCTTTCTCATACTACTAAAAAGTTTTCGCCCTCGTGGCCTCATATGTAAAATGAATTTCTTTAGTTTTCTTTTAATAAAACTATTTGTTGTCCCCGTGTCTTATTCATGGCAAATAAACGAGGTTTATTTTTACAGTCTATTGTATAATAAAACGTTGTTTTTTACTTTTATTTTAAATTCTGGTCTGGGGGTTGCCAGGTGAATGTACGTAACCAATAGTTATTCAATACACGAACCATTATATCAGTATAGACACGAATTGACATGGCCACTATAAAAACGCGACACTGACATACGATAAAAGAATCGGTGGTCACATACCACGAGGCTAGAAAAATATATTTCTTTTCTTTTTGGGAATTGGACACGGAGCGAACCACACTCATCAGCCCTCGTAAGAACGGAATTACAACCAAGTAATTAAAGTTTATTAAAAGCTGGCGACATTCGGGGAGTCGATACTCACCCCTCAGTGTAAAGTGGAAAGTGGAAAGTGAAATCTACTGCGTCCAAGCAAATATAAGGAAAAAGCCTTTTTTTCTTGTATCGAGTTAATAGAGGCAAAAGGTGCCGTCACATTCCTTCCGGCGAATCACCAGCCATGTTGTTGCGTAGAATAAAGTAGTTGTGAGCATCAAATCTGGACTATTCATTTGACAGCAATTGAGTCGCCATAAGCCGGTAATACAAAATCATTACACGTAAGTCAGCCACTTTCTTGCCACCATCCATTGGAAACGAGCTATCCATCAACCGTAAATAAAGATTCCTGATTGGACCGACAAACTAAGGTCAAGCAAATCATTGGCGCCCAACTAAACGGGTGAAAAAGAATAAGTTTTTGTTGAACATAACCACACTTAAGCCCGGCATAAAATAACCGCGTGCACAGCTGAGGGAATATAGCAATTTCATCATCGAATCAATTTAATACATCATAAAATTAGATTTAAGGAAAAATTAAAATCTTTTAGTCGTTTTTCTCATTTTGTTGGTCACAAAATTGTACGTCGGTGAACCATACATATTCGAGTTTAATAGATTTTTGATACATTTTTTCTTTTAGAAATTTCGCTATTATAAATCATCATTGAGATTGAATCAAATAATTATCTTTTGAATTCATAATCACTGTAAATCAATATCGTCCTCAGTCTTCACACGGCAAAATTTTTGTTGACATTTTGATTATTTAATTCCGCGGGGGTGAATGGTGATCGATCTGCGATGCGAACACCATTGATCAGCAGTCATAACCAGTGTTGCCGCGCCGTCTCAAGAAAATGTATCACTGACCAAGCCAAAAATGTATCCAATTGTATCCAATTTTCTTTGTTTACGTATACATCTCATAATTTGTAAGAAAACCAAAAATTTTCAAGAAAAGGGCATAATTTAACCCATCCTCAGGACTTGGAATACATGTATATCTATTTTAATTTTTCATAAAATCAAACACTTGTAATTTCAATTTATAAATTACATTTTTTGTGAATAAGTATTTTGCGAAGTATGTATAATAAATAGTAATTAATATGTTATAATGGGGTATAGTCGTTGCGCTGGGTATGCAGTTACAGTTGCATGGCTATACTCAATCCCGACTCATGCGTCCTCGTTCGCGCACTCTGGGCAACGTGAGCAACCCATGTGCG